>NW_010260336.1:0-295 GCF_000690775.1 Eurypyga helias
CCAGAAGGGTATGGGAGAGCGTGGGGAGCTCCAGGGCAGAGGAGAGCAGCGGGAACATGTTCTGTGTGACTTTTTTTTTTTTTTAATTGATTTTCTAGCTGGGAGTGGCTTGTTTCTAGCTGTGATCTTGTACAAAGAACACCTGTAAGATACCGTCGTCTTGCTCCGGCACATGTACAGTTTATATAAAATCATGTTTGCTTTATATTTTCCCCCTCTTTAAAAGTCATTTTCCTACCAGTTGTTACACTGGGGGGGACTTACTGGCGGCGGGGGAGCGTCTCTCAGTCCCTCT
>NW_010260336.1:500-1410 GCF_000690775.1 Eurypyga helias
TTTTTTTTCCCCATCACCTCTCCACCGTGACAGGTTTTGGTTGTACAATCGGGGCTTGAACCTTTTATCCCACAAGTCTTCGATTTTGGAACAAACGGGCCACGGGGCTGCTCTGCGCTGGTTTTGTAACAGAAAAGCAGAAGCAGCTGCAGCTCCTGTGATCTGAGAAGAAAAGGATCATCGATTTAAAAAAAAAAAAAAAAAACCCGACGTCCTAGTTTGGGGAACTTTTTAGGGTTTTGGGGTTGTTTTTTCAACAGGTTTTCGTTGCAGCGCTGGACTGGCCACGGCTGCAAAGACTCAGGCAGGTTTCCAGCCGCTTCCCTCTTCTCTCCCCCAGCCTCAGCTCCCTGCCCCACGGGATAGCACTGACGTTTGTATCTCGCACGTCCCCTCCGGAGGCTTTGTTTTGTCCTGTCCATAGAGAACGTTTTCTGTGGGTCCCACACAGTGAAACCTTTCGAACTGTAAGGTTTTGGTTTTTTTTTTAAAAAAAAGTAAATGTCATTTTGGGGGAGGGGGTTGGGAGGGGGTTTCTGCCAAGGGCTGTACTTGTAATAAATTGAAAACTTAAAAATAAACATTATGTACTTGTGTTTGTAAACCTGGCTTGCAGCGAGTCCTTTGCGGCCCCCCCGCCTTCGGGTGCGACTCTGGGCTCTGTCTGGCCTCTGCCATCCCCATCAGACGTGGTACCGCTGCCTTCCGGAGGGAGAACGGAGCTGCAGAGCCGAGGGATTGAGGGAACAGCGAGTCTGCGTCAGGTCAGTTTGTAACTCGCGGGAACTGTCTCCTTGAGGAACCGTCTCCTAAGCCTCCTGCTCAGGTTTGGTTCTGCCAGCTCTGCTTCTGCTCCCGGTCTCGCTGCCGGCTCGGGCTGTGGCTGCCCTGGCAGACACCCGTCTTCCTT
>NW_010260336.1:1463-1699 GCF_000690775.1 Eurypyga helias
CGAGGGCACGGGCATTGGGGAGCAGCCCTGGGGCTGGCTGCCCCTCAGCCCTCGTCCTCCCGCTTGGCCTGGGCCGGGTGGCTCTGGAAGGGAACGCGGGGGGGTGATGGAGGAGCTGAACCGTCTCTGCTCTTTCACCCCGACGTCGCCTGGCTCGATGGCCACCCAGACCGCTTCCCTCGTTTCGCTAACGTGTGTTGTGCAACCTTGGCTGCAGCTCGGGTCAGCAAGGCCCG
>NW_010260337.1:0-10681 GCF_000690775.1 Eurypyga helias
GCTAGCCAGAGTTAAAACACGACAATAATTACGATTCAGTTTCTAATGTGCCACTCTTTCTGCAACAGAAGTCCTTGGGAAGATTATGCACGCCTGCCCCCTACCACCTGTTGCCAAGGTGTAAGAGGGGGCACAGCCACTGGAATGCAGACACCAACCACCAGCTACACAATGGTATTTTCATACTGCACGTTATAAAAGCACAAAAGCGACCACAAATTTTTGGTTTTGATCACCACCAGCCCATACAAAGCAATCTCAAATCATTTCCTTATGCTTCGATATGCTTGATGCTATGCCACTGACTAACAGTAACAAAACCACCAAACCTCCAAATCCTCTTCCCTTACAAATGAACACACAGTTTTGCTGTTTTCCTGACACGTCAGCACAAGGTGTTGCGGTCCTTTTGAAATGACAATACCGAAAAAAGTGTCGGAATAGACACGTGACATACCTGTCACTACAGATCGCTGCAATTTGTGATCATTTACTGCAGTCAAACCAGAAAGTAGTAAAGTTTTATAACACCGTTCTACAGTCCTTTACGAACATCTGCTACCATAAAGGGTAATTTTACTCTAATTCAACTACATAATAAACCTTTCATTTTAACTTAGTAAAATCAGCACTGAAATATATACTTTCCAAACAAGGCAATTTATAGCAAACATTTTCTTTAACTGTAGAGTGCAATTTCATATATTTTGTAATAAAGTAATTACAGAGCAATTCCTTCAAACAATAAAGGCTTCATAAATTTAATAAGTACCAAGCGTATCTATGCAAACTAGCAGAAACAAGTTTAAAAAAGACAACCTACTGCAGCAATGCAATGTACAGCTCTTTAGTAAAGAAAACAAAGCAGAGCAGCAAGCATCCTCCAGTTCTACAAGAATTTGTTTACACAGGCAGAACAATTTTCCTTTGTCTTCCAGAAATTTCACAGAAATTGGATACAAACCTGCTGCTTTACATTGTTATACCAACAAAAAGAGCTACAAAAATAAATTCCATCGGTATTTATGGTAAAAACATACCTGTGGCTAGTGTAACAGCTAATGCCATGACCATCACATCATTAGCCCCAGTGCTGTAGGCCAGTGAATTGACAACATTGATCACTTGGGCAGAGCAAGACGGCAGCACTGAAGAAGCGCTCAGGTGCTTCTCTCCTACCTGCACACGCTGCAAGGAAAAAAGGGGAACAATTGTTTCTGCCCTACAATATCATTGCATCGATTGTCGTGTTCAAACCATCACCAGTTCTGACAGGTACCACAGCTGATTTTGCAGCACCACAGGATGTTGGTTTGGACTTAATTACTGCTGGAGCCTAAGGCAACTCGTTTTGGTAAATGCCAGATCACAGAGCACACAAGAAGACCCCACGGCATTCATTCTGTGGCCATTACGTGTTATTTTGCCCAACTGTTCAGTTTCTTATCTCTCACTGACACATTCCCTGACCAAATCAAGCAAATACTTGGTGGTTATTGGCACTGGCCTGGGAGGTGGTAAAAAGGGCCTGAAGCTCCTCAAGACTGAAGTGGTATCCCCTATTTCCTGAGTGCCAGCCCCCTGACGCTGTTTACAACACTGCTTAGCAAGAGCCTTTTTCTTCTTTGAAAGAAAGCAACATCCATCCCTGCCTTCACGAGGCACTTGTCTTGTACAGAGAGAACTGTAATGTAACTGTGGTAGTGTTACTGCCTCTTCGCTAATTAAGATGTTAAGCCTCTTAATAATGATGCGAAAAAGGCAGAATCTTCCAATTGAAATTTCTGCTTCCTATTTGAAAAGGCAGTGTATTGTGTCATGAAGTGTTCTCCAACCCACTAGTAACCGAAGAGGCAAAGCACTACTAGAAATAAGCACTGTAATGAACAGCAGATACTAAAGACAGCTGACCCAGCATCTCTTGAGATGACTTCAGATTTCAGTAGATTTTGAGAAGAGGTAACTTGCACTGCAGAAGGGCAACTAGCACATAGCAGGTATAAACACAGACCGATTTTCCAACATCCAAACCACACTGCAGAACTTACATTTGTAGAAGATTAAAGGTTCAAAATAGAATTACCACTAGTTAACATCTTTAGTAAACCTTGCTTTGCCCTTCAGCGAGGTACTGATTGATAACCCTAATTGAACAGACTTACTATTTTTATAGGGCATCGTGGCAGCAAGTCAAATAACTCACAACTAGGATGATGCGATGTCAAAACACAGGCTGGGTGTATGAACCAGCAGGTTTCACAGGGGAGCTTCCCATTGGCTGGAAGTCGGGCGAGTTTTAGGGAGGTTGCAGAGAGCTGTGTGGCAGGACTAACGCACACCGATGCTCTAACAGAAACCACGCAGAAGGGAAAGCTGCTCAAGGCAATGCGTTCCTACCCAGAGCCAGAGTAACGCAGAACAACAGAAACCTGGAAGTAAAGCTGACTCTCATTCAGGTACAATTTGCTTTGGCACAGCAAAAGGCAGAAGTATCCATATAGGAAAAGAAATGTAGGGGGCGCAGGCAGCTAACCCACCGAGCAGCCATTTGCTCACCGGGGCCCAACCCCCTCAGTGGGATGACAGAGAGAAATTGGGGGGAAAAAACTAAAACTCATGGGTTGAGAAAGAGACAGTTCAATAGGATAGAAAAGGAAGGGAACAGTAATAGTAATAATGATAAAAGAATATATAGAACAAGTGATGCACAATACAATTGCTCACCATCCACTGACTACTGCCCAGCACTCCCTGAGCAGGGTCGTTGACCCCCAGCCAACTCCCCCCAGTTTATATGCTGGGCATGACATCATGTGCTATGGAACATCCCTTTGGTCAGCTGGGGTCAGCTGTCCCAGCAGTGTCCCCTCCCAGCCTCTTGTGCACCCCCAGCCTGCTCACCGGCAGGGCAGTATGAGAAGCTAGAAAGTCTTTGCCTTGGTGTAAACACTGCTCAGCTACAACCAAAACATTGGTGTGTTATCACCATGATTCTCATCCCAAATCCAAACCCCAGCACTGTACCAGCTACCAGAAAGAAAATAACCCTCTCCCAGCTGAAACCAGGACAGCAGGCCATGAAACAGGAGACTGTCCTGGGCAATCCAAGAAACCTCTATTCAGTTTTAATGTGTGGTGCTGGGACAAGAGTAGCTAACAGGAATTGTGAACATATAAGCCAGAGCGTGTAAAAGTAAGAGGTTGAAAAATCAACAAAACACCAGGAAGGAAACACAAAGGGATGAAGAAAACATTTCCAGCTGAAGACTAGAGAGATCCATTTGTTTAGGCTATCAAAAAGAACTTGCACAGAAACAGAACATATGTTCACACATTTTAATACTGACAGCTTATTCTTATTAGTAAGTACCCACACAAGGGGTGGACTTGCATGCTACTGCAGTACTTAAAACTAGGCAAATTCTTGAATGAATAACTGGGCTCAGTCTGACCGAAAGATACTTAGTTCAATGCTAGATAACTTAAAGACCTGCAATATTAGATCAGCTACTGCAATTAGACCCTTCGACCATACGGTATCAGAAAGCAGCATTATTTTCCCCCAACAGCATTTAGCTAGTTTTCAGACAGACCTCCATTTATCAAGGAGAAGATAACGCCAATAGCATGGAATAAGGCAGGTTATAAAGAACAGTATTCTAGAACTGCATACAGAGCACCCCTACACCACTTGCAATCATGAGCTGACCCCCTCAGGCTGCATTTCCATTGTGCCATTTACAGCCTGTCGGTCTGAGAGGACATAAAACTGAGCTTCCGTCCCCTCTCCAAAAACAGGAAGGAAACCCTAACCCACTCTAACAGAGAGGGAGGGGTCAGTTCTTGTCTCAGGGGCTTCTACCAGGGAACCATGGCTCACATCAGCTAAGTACTGATTGCCTTGGAGGTGGCTGTACTTTTGATACAGGTTCCTGAACTGCAGAGCTCTTTCAGCACTTTTCAGACACTACATAAATGTTTAAATACATAGAAGAAATCTGAGGCCTTATACACCTCAGTAAGATCCTGACTACCAATCTCCCATTAGTATACCCACAATTCTACTTACATCATGTAAACAGCACTGAAGGTCAGGTGTACACTGAGCAAATAACAGCTCTAAAATGTGAGTTGCAGCATCATGTTTATTTACATAATATCTCTTAGAAGATTCATCACAAACATGACAGAAACAAGAAGCTTCACAACAAATCCAGGTGCAATTTTTCTGTACATTATATTTTTCAAGAACTAGAAGTATTTTATTAGCAATACAGACACATTTATACATCAAAAATCTATACAACGTCCTTTTCTCTCCCAGTCTCCAAAACGTGTAGGTTCTGGGCCTTTAGGTCCACCCCTCTCTTTTGTAACAGGATTGATTCCATCAGGGAATTCTAAAATGACAGGGAAAGTTCATTAAAATGCCTATATAAAGAGAAGACAAATATAAAGATGTCACCATGTACAACGTTTGACTCTCAGTTTCAAATACAAAATCAATTCTCATTTGTTTTTAAAGGCAACCTCAAGTTCAACATTTCCCAGAGTCATACAAATGTAATTTCAGAGATGCTTTTACTACAGCCAGCAATATATGATCATACTCTGTTATGCAACTCGACATCCAAAGGTACTGTAGCACCACGGTTTCTCAGTGGTGAGACCGTGCGTCATTCAGGTATGCGGTGCATATGTTCGCTACATCTAAAATGCAGGTGACGTTCTGTGTTTCTTTAGGTCTCTAATTTTAAGCGCTCAGGGTGGAATTTTAACTTGAATTTTAGTTAAAATTCTGTTACTATTGCATTTCAAACACTATGTTTTCATGGATGCTGGTATGTTTTTGAAGACACAGCATGTTTCATAGAATCATAGAGTGGTTTGGGTTGGAAGTGACCTTAAAAACCATCTAGTTCCAACCCCCCTGCCATGGGCAGGGACACCTTCCACTAGACCAGGTTGCTCAAAGCCTCATCCAGCCTGGCCTTGAACACTTCCAGGGATGGGGCATCCACAGCTTCTCTGGGCACCCTGTTCCAGTGCCTCACCTCCCTCTCCAGGAAGAACTTCTTCCTGATATCCAATCTAAACCGCCGCTCTTTCAATTTAAACCCGTTACCCCTTGTCCTGTCACTACAGGCCCTTGTAAAAAGTCCCCTCCCAGCTTCCCTGTAGGCCCCTTCAGGTACTGCAAGGCTGCAATAAGGTCTCCCCGGAGCCTTCTCTTCTCCAGGCTGAACAAGCCCAACTCTCTCAGCCTGTCCCCATAGCAGAGGTGCTCCAGACCTCTGATCATCTCCATGGCCTCCTCTGGACTCATTCCAACTGGTTAATATCCTTCTTATGTTGATATTCATCAACACCAGACTAGACACCACAGTCATGGGATGTACTATAAACCCTTAATTAGCTAAAATTAGTTTTTTTACCATCTAAAACATAACCTAAGCTAAGTCACTGTGACGCCCTTTCAGGAGAAGGAAACTCTTTGTAAGTGGGGTATGAATGGGACTTTCAGATTTCGGACATGCCAAGCTTACATACTTGCAGTGCTTTTTCTGTTCCCAGCACCCTACTCGCTTCTGGCACCTACTTGAACATCACGGAGCTTTCTCCGCCTGTCAACATCGTTATGCTGCATCCTGCTTTTCTGCACTGTCAACATCCTTAAGCTGCTCAGTACTCCCTTACTTGGCTCTGCCTCTTCAGAGCAGCAGCTCAGGCCATCCATACTGCACAACGGCCATCCCAGTAGGCATCACCATGCCATGAAGTCCTTCTTGGCACGGCACCATCCTAGGCTGAGTGTCTTCTCATTCTGCACTAGACTGCAGGGCTCCCTGAAGCTCGCTGTACCCCCACGTCCCCTTGCCACGCTGATTCTCCAGAGCTCTCATAGATACGCATGACTTGGGGCTCCCTCAGTCATATCCCTAACTCAGCTCTGGTGGGCAGCATAAGAAATGATGAGCAGGGTTGAAAATGAGAAAAGACAACAGAAATGCTGGAGAGCAGAGAAAAAGGACATCATTGGAGGGAGACTCATGTAGCTACAGGCAGTACAGAATGGCATATTGGGATGTCTGTTTAAAAATTCATGCAGACCAGGATAGGAAATGTCAGTATCTGAGCACCTCTGGCAGTACAAGGAGCACAAATGCATCTAGGGTTATTCTGTAGATGTCATCATCCCAATATCCAAGCACTACTGATGTGTTGGCAGTGGCTGCAGAAGCTCAACATTTCTCTGAAACAGCTACACAGCAGGGGGAATCCAAATGACCAGCTTAAACTCGGACACTGCTTCCTAACAGCCACCGAGGTACAGAAGGCGGTCAGCTTTCTAACAAGCCATTGCTGGTGTAATATCTAACAAATATACAGGCACAACTAAATTGGAAGCCAAAAGAAACCGAGCCTTGCTCTTAAACTTGGAACACCTAAGAAAGCAGCAAAAAAAAATTATGTATTTGTTTAAAACGAAGCAGTGAATGCATTTATTTTCTTCTGAATAAATGGGCAAGAATTAAATAGCTGTTTACACTCCAACTCTGAGTCAGTTCTCAAGTGAGTCACAATCTGAAATTGCTTGCAGCCCTTTCAGTGATGATACTATAATTTTTCAGTCATTTTGTCACCTGGATATTCATAGTAATCTATTGATATATAAAAAAGCTGGTCCCAGAGACCTCAAAACAGATAAACACAGGTTATCACTACTGGTTAACAGTAACAGAACAGCACGCTACGGTGAATAAGATAAAGCCTGGCTGGCACTTTCAGTTAAGGAAAGATGGCTAATTAAAAAGAAGGAAAAGGACATTCTTTCTCCTGTCTGATAAAAAGTACACGTTTCTAATGGCTTCAGCAGTGATGTATCTGGTACCTCAATCTTGCCTGGTTCTCTAAATTCAGCCCCAGTAAGGTCACTGGGACACAACACAAAGAGCAGTTCATAAGGTCTCCCCGACCCTGCCAAGTGGCTCAGTGTCTGTTGCTGCTTCCCAAAACACTACCTGCAAGACTAACAGAAAGACTGACCATGAAATACAGCCTGAACCACAAGTCTTTGGTGGACTAAGAAATACAACAGGCTTTTTGCATAACAAAAAGTAGCTGGTGCCCTCATGAGCTTGTTACCACTGCTTATTATAACAGACTGATACCAGCTACCTTCCTCAGAATCATGGAGCAGTTTATGCGGGAAGGCCCCTTTGCCAGACATCTGGCCCCAACCCTGCTCAAAGCAAGGCGTCAGTGCAAATCTGAGTATCTCCAAGAAGAGAGAGGTCTTGAGTTCTCTGTGGGACTTCTCACAATGTTGGACCAGCTTGTTTTGAACACTTTTTTCCCCCTCATACACCATTTGCTACAACATGTGCCCGCTGCCCTGCCTCTCTGTTTTTGTGACAGCCATCATGCTTAGGAAGTGATCCCAAAGAATGCTGAATGCCTACCCCTCCTCTGGAACCAACATCAGCACAGCATCTCAGGGTCTTGCCTTTAAAACACAGCTTTCGATTTTGTAAAAAGTGACTTACTTTCCAGGGGTTCCCTCTCTGTACTGGACTCCTCTGGTTCATCAAATCGACCTACTGGTAACTTTGGTTTCTTAAGTGGCTGCTTCGCAGGTTCAGATCTTCCTCCTGTCTTAGAGCTGGTCCTCCTCAGAGAGCTGCAAAGCAGCGAGGACTCTGTCGAACAAAAGGACACATGTAGCCTAAGTGTGAGGGGTTTAATGCCTTAGAGTAGCTCTACGACCATTCACAGCACCTCTGAAAAACCCTCACTGCAGAAACTGGGGAGCGGAGGACACAAAAACAAACTCCAAATATTAGTTTAACATTCAACTCACGAACACCTAAGAAATCAGCACAGCTAATTATTTTTGGCCCTAGAAACATATGCAGGCAAAACTGTGTTCGTTGTATAACTCAGTTCACACAAACAGTGTATTTTAAACTGCTTGAACTTATCTTCACTGTTACCTTCTTGCATTTTGGACTCTAAACAGTAGTTATGCTAGCATAGACCAGTACATTCTGTTTTCCTGGAGAAGTCCTAACCTCCCCCAAGAAGCCTGCTGATTTCCAGGTCTTGGCTCAGTTCCAGCAGTTTTTGAGTCAGAAAAAGCTTCTGCTTTCCCAAAGGAAAGTTTTAAAAAATAAAACGTTGTTCCCTTAGTAACAGGTTTTCCAGAATGTTGGTAGAGAATAGCTGGGTTTCCCACGATGGTAAAATAATTCAGCTGGTAGTCAACAGCAGGACAAGCTTTAAGCACATTTTGGTTCAATTATATAACTGCATGCAAATTCTTTAATTAAAAGGGTAAATTTTTTTTCTTTGAAAGTCCTACTAACTTTTTAAAAACGTAAATGCAGGACAAAGACTATTAATATCCATACCTAAAGTTCTTTAAAGTTGTATAAACATGGAGGTGCACAGCTATCCTATGTCATAAATCATTCAAGAGTCATAAACAAGTAAAAAATTACTTAAGAAGATCTCTCAAAATGACTGATATTTCTGCATTTGGTTAAAAGTCCACAGTGAGCATAAACTATCATCTAAAAATATTTTAGCTATGGACACATACCCAAAGCAGCTCTGACTTGTCTTAAGGAGGAAAATTCAAACTGAAATCATCCCTGTACCAGAGTGGGTGCAAAGCACTCGAAAGAATTACTACTCTACCTTACTGCAGAGATTGTATCAGCAAACCTCCTCAAACAGGGTGGATTTGACTCATCTCCATGTACACCAATCCACCTGTACTCCCCAAATCAGCATATTCATTCATCTTAAAATACCACAGCCTTAAGATTACACCCTACAGTCACACAGACTGTATTTTGCGTGCCAACTGTTGCCAGTGCCCCAGAGGAGTATATTTTTGTTGTTTTTGTTTTAAGCCTGACATAATAGCTTATCAACAATGAAGAAACTAATCCTCCTGAAAACATTGGATCTTCTACTCCTGCCAAGCATTGTGTCATTCTTCAGCAAGCTAGCTAGAAAATGACATTAATGCTAATATTCTAGCCCACATTCAAATAAAAGTCAGATTAAGGTACTGATAGGACATGGATTATCTTCATCAGCAGATAAGAGGCAAAATCCATTCTCCTATTTGCAATATTTTGATATTGTTGACCAAAATACATTCTTCTTGACACAAAGCTGACAAATTCAACATTAAATACCTTTGAAAAACATGAGATGAACAATCCACTCTACCAGTAAATCACATTCTACAAACTCATCTTTGACTCCCTCATCCATTCTGGGTAGTCACATAATAACATTAATTTATTAATTATACAGCTGAAGTTGAAAAGAAGTTGAAAATCCCCAGTCTTTAAAGTTGCTGCACAGCCAAGATTCACAATATTTCGTTTTGAAGGGACCCACAGACCATGATTTATCATAACAAAGCAATTTACACAGTGGGAGCTGGGCACTCATTGGATGCCTCAGTGGACAGGAACATCAGCCAAATCTTGTCATGAACCTAACAGCTAAATAGAGCCTAGGCAAGCCCACAAACATAGAATCACAGAATGGTTTGGGTTGGCAGGGACCTTAAAGACCATCTAGTTCCAACCCCCCTGCCATGGGCAGGGACCCCTTCCGCTAGACCAGGTTGCTCAAAGCCTCATCCAGCCTGGCCTTGAACGCTTCCAGGGAGGGGGAATCCACAGCTTCTCTGGGCAATCTGTTCCAGTGCCTCACCACCCTCTCCAGGAAGAATTTTTTCCTGATATCTAATCTAAACCTCCCCACTTTCAATTTAAACCCATTACCCCTTGTCCTGTCGCTACGGGCCCTTGTAAAAAGTCCCCCCCCCAGCTTCCTTGTAGCCCCTTCAGGTACTGGAAGGTGCAATAAGGTCTCCTTGGAGCCTTCTCTTCTCCAGGCTGAACAAGCCCAACTCCCTCAGCCTTTCTTTGTAGGGGAGGTGCTTCTATGAACATCTATGAGCATTTTTTCCCCCAGCCCTTCTGTTAACATGCACTGTATTGGTCAGCTTTAAGAATATTTTATCAAGAGCATCACAGAAATATCAAGTTTCGATGGAGAGGGAAGTGGCCTGACCTGCAGCCCTGCAGAACAGCCTAGGCTGGGCGTGAGTGTGGGACAGACAGGGTTATGCAGGCTACTTCAGTTGTCCTCCAGCCTAGCCTTCTCCAGGAGCAAATCACATGAATCTCCTCATAAAAGGCACAGACCAATAACTGCCAAGGCCACAGAAAGTTCCCTCCAGCTATTATACAAATACTAACCCACAGCTTAGCATTTCACTACTGTTTAAAAGTTCGTGGCAACAACAGGGGAAAAAAAAAACAACTCCGGAAGTGATCACGAGGCTTGATAGCAGGAGGTTTGCTATAAATGGGGTAATATTAGTATCTAGAGGGGCAAAAACCACAGCAGAAAACCTGTAGAGAAAAGAGAAATGGGGGGGGAGCAAAACATGTGGCAGCAGCCACGAAGGACCGGTCTCGCGGGGTACCCCATGGCCCTCCGCCATTTTACCCACCCCCTCGGCAACCCCCGCGCTGACAGTCCCGGCCAGGAACCGCCCCTCTCTCTCTCGCTCTTAACTCCCCAGCGTGAGTAAGGGGAAGAGAGGCTGGGTAACCCCTCAGCGGCACCGCCAGGCCCCTCCCTCCCT
>NW_010260338.1:0-7674 GCF_000690775.1 Eurypyga helias
CCAGCCTGTGATTCTATGACGCCTTAAGTCACGGTTGTAGAAGCCTCTCGTTTTACTTTCTTTAATTAAAGTTTTAATTTTGGTTTGGGTTTGGTTTTACCACAAATTATGGAGTCTCACTGCAAAAGCTGTAGTCCGAGCAGCAGTTGGTGAATTAAGAATGTTGACTCTACTGAATCTTTCTTCAGAGCTTTTCCTGCCTGCTTGGTTCTTCTATGCACCAACTTAAAACTCACTTGACGACAAGAACGCTCTCACTGCAGTTCCTCAGAGATGCCAGCAGAACTCAGTACTCTGAGCAAACATTTCAAGAGAAAACATCAGTGTCGGGACTGATTTTTCAGGGTTTGCACTTCTTTGAATGTCTTTTTCAGCCTTTCAGATAAGAATTCACAGGTCATGGCTGGCCAGATGCAGATTATTTTTTAATTCCAAAAGAAACACTGCACTGTCAACATTTTACTTAAGTGCTAAAGTACAGAAGTCCAAACATGCTTTCCAGCCCTCAGAACTGAAAGTTGTTTTCTAACATCACAAGATGGTGCAGAAGATCAAGTGTTATAACCCCATTTTTTCCAGTCTTTCAAGCTGCATGTTCTCAAAAAGCCCTATAAATTGGTTCAGTCACTATAAGGTATTGCTTTATGCTGAGAAGACATACAGGATGGCATAGTTCCAATACACCCCACTGAGCATTCAAATTTAAACAGCCTGTTAACTAAACTACAGAATCAATTCCTTAAATCAGCAGCTTGCTTTAACCGTGCTGAACTTCTTGCCAGTGTTCTGACTGATGTCAAATGGAAGCTAAAATAGCCAGCAGACTGATCAGAGAAAACTTCTGTAGGAGTCGAATCCTTCTTCTTTTTGTTAATTTAACACACATGAAATGGGGGCACAAGTCGTGTTCGAGTTTTGGGTAGAAATAGTATTAGCAATAGTATTCTTCTACTGCAGAACAATTCTGCTTTATGTTAGGAGTCTGATATACAAATATCAGGGTAAAACAGAAAACCAAACACAGAAATATTTCCAAGTAACATTCCTTTACTGTGTCTGCTGCGTCTCTCAGGAGAAACATCTCTCAGTGCCAGCTCTTACCTAATCATCACTCTTCTCTTACTCCTTATGCCTCTTAAAAGCCCCAGTGCCTAACTCTCCAAAGAAGGAACCCCTAACTGCCTTTCTGAGTGCTCAGTAAGATACTTGACTTCTAAGCTGTTTGGGCAGCTCCCTCAGGCTAGATAAAGTACTTCAGCAAACCAAACTAACTCATGGAAGATGCCTGCTTTAAGAGATGCTCACCATAGCTGCTGAATGTAAGAAACCAGTGCTGTACTCAGAAGCATCACTCACCTACAGCACGGTTAATCGGTGTAGGAAGACCTGTGTCACATGACAAAATACTTGGAATCCAATAGTGCTGGGGACCTGTACTGGTATAAGTTAAGTTGGGCTTTATGTCTCTGAAGAGCACATACGAGAAGGACAGAAGAGGGTCTGCGGTGAAGAACATGAGGATATAAATACCTAATCTGAGGTTTCTTATGACCACGGTCCTCTCCAGCTAGTGGTACTTCTCAGCTTGTGAGAAAAGTGTGTGGTGTTCTTCTGCTGTCAGGTAGGGATCTATTTGTTGATGGACAATTAAATAACTTCAGTAATCACAAGTCTATGCTCTATAGAAAGCTTAATGGTTTTCCAGAGGGAAAAAATGGTTTCGAAGAGGGAATACTGCATCTGAATTTAGAACTAGAATGCAAGTTTTATATTAAGCTTTATTTAAAAGTGGAGGCATTGGTCATTTAAAACCAAAGTAGAATTTGGTGGCTGAAATGAAATTCTTCTGAAGAAAACATAAAAAAATAATTTTGTCTTCATTACAAGTGTAAAACAGATCAAAACTCGAGCTTTTCATGATCTCATATCTAGCTAATCTTAATTCCCTCACCAGTCTTTAGGGGACTCAGCAGTGTTTATTTTCACAGAATCACAGAATGGTTTGGGTTGGAAGGGACCTTAAAGCCCATCCAGTTCCAACCCCCCTGCCATGGGCAGGGACACCTTCCACTAGACCAGGTTGCTCCAAGCCTCATCCAGCCTGGCCTTGAGCACTTCCAGGGATGGGGCATCCACAGCTTCTCTGGGCAACCTGTGCCAGTGCCTCACCACCCTCTCCAGGAAGAACTTCTTCCTGATATCCAATCTAAACCTCCCCACTTTCAATTTAAACCCATTACCCCTTGTCCTGTCACTACAGGCCCTTGTAAAAAGTCCCCCCCAGCTTCCTTGTAGCCCCTTCAGGCACTGGAAGGCTGCAATAAGGTCTCCCTGGAGCCTTCTCCAGGCTGAACAAGCCCAATTCTAACACATTTTAACGTATCTAGTATAATTCTGAGCTAGAAAAGCATAAACATGCACAGAGTTTTCCCTAAAATGTATGTGAAAATCATCCTATTTGCATGAGCCTCCTGTGAGGCAACACAGAGACAGCTGTAGGTATGACTGACCAGCTTCCACCTAGTAAACCCATCTGGGGTTTAAAAAACAAATTAAAGAATTTGATACAAAGCAAATTCTCGCAATATCCTTATTAAGAAGGGAATCCCATAATGCCTTTAAAAACAGATGTCATCTTAAAAAGTGTTAGAACATTTTTTTTAAATTACCATATATTTTTCTTTTTTCTTCTTTTGCATTCAGATTTACTATAAAACATTAAGTTATTGAACTTTGGAGGGAAATTAAGCACTTAGTTTTCTGCTTAGTTTAGTAATTCATACTGGTGAAAAGTATCCGAAACACTCCTAAGTGTTTTGTTTATCTTTTTTTTTAAGGCAGCTCTTTAAATGTTTTTAATTAGTCACTTGGAGAGCTTACAGCTATCACATAGAGCTTAATGATTTGTCTAGATTTGGGGGTCTTTCAACAGGCTGTCCACTGTGAGCTATAAACCAGATCAGCTCATTTAATCTACAGTAAGGGTAATTAATTTTTTGCATCTACCCCCAACAATATAAGTAAAGTTCTATAAAGTACAGCTACCTAAATCTGTTTTCTATGGTTCTACAGCTAAGTAGGACGTCACATTTTCTGCATTTTGCTAATTTGAAACACATATTATCTTCCCAAATTAGAATTTCTACTGTGTCGATAACATCTAAATCTACAGGCAGTGTATCAGACACTAAACTTCCCAAAAGGCATTAAGAGCCAGTGCTGCTGGTGCCAGATGAGAAAGCTTCATATCATTTAGGAGGTTTTTAAGGAAAATCAGAGAAGATCTGTGTCCATATCTTCCTACTTCCTTGCCCACTCATAGGTACTCCCTCTGTGCTGCAGAGATGCAGAGGAACGTCCCTAGCTTTACCTGTCTGAAGAACTCCTCTAGCAGAGACATGGTCCAGCGATGATGGAGATCCCAGGCCTTGGCTGGATGACTGATATCTGCTGTATGCAACAGCAGTGATAAGGCTTTCGGCTTGTCAATTCTGAAAACCCAAAGGATCAAACAAATTAATTGTCTGCTCTCACAGTGGAGAATGAAAATAATCTCACCTAAGCAGGGAAATGAGGTCATTAGAATCTTTGGCCAGGATTTCTATGTTCATAAAATCAGAAAACTATGATTTTCTAATTTCCAACATACCCAACTCCTGTTGTAACAGAGACATTAAAGAAGTGCAAAAAGAAACTTTGCTCAGCCTTGCTGAGCTCCTTTCCAGGCCTCCTTGTCTGCACAAGCAGGCTGGGAGAGCTGCTGTGTTCCCCATTTCAGCTGGGCTGCATTTCACACAGCTCAGAAGAGAAGTTGGTCCCTACCATCTTACTGTAGTAAACAGGATTTGATCTCAGGGGCACTGATGAGTCTACACAGTAACTGATAAATGTTTTGCTGCTAGAAAACTAGTGTGAGGTCGGGGGGTGATCCTGGCATTCAGTTCCACAGAAAAAGAAAGGCTGGCAATTTCTTAAATCCATCACCTGGGAGGCTAGCCCAAGAACCCAGTAAATAATGCTTTCTTGGGATGGGTAGTCTCAGGGTTGCAAAACTGCAGCTTTTGACTGTCTGAAATAGCTGGAAGAGTTGTAGCTTCCAAGAGGACCAAGTGGCTAACCACACTCTGGTCTGACACAGGTATAATTCTGGGAGGTTCTGGACAGACATGTGTGCAGGGTGAAAAAATGGTCATCACTCAGAGCTTTCTGCAGGATAAAAGAAATTTGATGGGGCAGACCTGTGGACAAAGTATTACATCTCCCAGTGGGGTACTGGGAAGAAGAAAAGGCTTTCCCCATACTGCTCCATCTGTTATCATCTAGTCCTTCCCTCAGTGGATCTCAAGTTGTTTTCATCTGCCCTCTGGTTATGGAGCAGGCCCATTGCAGAGGTTGTAGCTGATACCACCAAGGCAATGGGTGAGTTGTATTCTGCAGATCTTACAACCTTGAGCCACAATCAAGCTGTAGAGCTCACTCAGCTGGATCCCATCCTTGGTGTTACCCTGCTATGCAAAGGGAAATGCCCAGGGAGGCTTATCCCAATATAGTGACCTTTTCAAGCTTTGGTCCACCAGCACAGAATAAGGATGTCTGTACAGGGGGTTGCCAGTCCACTCCTAAGTGAATACATTCAGAATTCAGAAAGAGAACCGATGTGGACACTAAAGAGAGTGAGGGCCTCAGGAGAGGAGCTTTTGAAATCAAACACAACTGTGAAGCAGCAGCTATAAGGCAGCCCCTCACTGCAGGGTGCTGTGAAGTGACTCACCCCTCTGGCTGCTGCAAAGCATTCTTCATGGCTTTGATTTGCTGGAAGTGACAGGACATATCGGTGGCCAACACCATCTCAATCACCAAAGCTCTGAATTCCCTTTTGGATGGCATCACGACGAGAGGAGCAAGGAAAGAGAAACACAAAAACCAGCATCAGACACACTCCACTTTCTTTTGCTGTCTATTTGTAAATTATTGACAGTACTTCTGCCTTTGTATGTCACTCCTTCCATTATCCCTCTTTCAGGGACAGGGAAGAGGTCGAATGATTTTCTACACAAACAGAGGAGTGGGAGGGCTGCAAATTAAGCCAGGTGGCTAATCCTTGATAAGAGAAGTCCTTGAAGTTTTGTGAAGAGCGTGTTAGTACTCCTTTTTCAATCAAGCACAAACCTCTTAAATTGATTTCTTCTATAGGGCATTCTGAGAAAGAAGTAAAAGAACTGTTTAAAGCCTTGGCATGAATCAGGTGAACTTTTCAACCTGAATCTCTATCCAATTGACTAAAACTGGTCAATACCTACATTGAAAGTTTAGTCATATTATTAAAAGAAAAGCAGCATGTTAAAAAAAATCTAATATATATCATGCATATATGCAGCCAAGACCTTTGAGAACCTTCATTACGTCCCTGACATTATTCATTCAAACTACTTCTGTATGAATTTTTGCTAAGCAAACTTGTTTAGGATTCAGCTGAAATTCCTTGGAAGATAATATGAACATCCTAGAGAGAATATCAGAACATTCTGATCTAGCGCACGCTACAAGTTTATTTTCCCTTTCTCTCAGTCCAGCTATCCACAGGTTAAGAGAGGAAAAACAGTCCAAGGTTAGCACAGCAGCTCAGGATTTGGGAGACTCAGAAATGGGTCAGCTTTCATTTGACAATAAAAGTTACCATTTTGTGAATGTTTCATGAAGGACGTTGTCTCTTTTGTCCCTGGTGTCTGTGCTCAAGTTCCAGCCCCAAGCCCCCACTGTGCAGAGACCCAAGAGTGCTGTGTTTGCCCTGTCCCACGGGTGGCACGTATGGAGTCCCTGGGCCAGGAGCTCTGCACGCACAATATGATGGCATCAGCTGGCCTCGCTCTTCCCCCAGTTTACCCACCTCCTCCTCCTCACTCTTAGGTACCATCAGTTGCATAGCCAACTGCATTCAGGATGGTGATATGGTGACTGAAAACAAATCTATTTTAAATTATACTGGATATTTTTTTTGCCAGTCCTGGTCAGTTCCTTGATCGGGTTAATTCCCAGTAGCACAAACCTCTCTCTCAATACAGGCAAGAGAGTCAGGAGAGCAGAACTTGAAGGCTAGGAAACAAACTTTCACAAGAAAAGGATGTGATTATGCTGTAGGAACAATTAGTGCTTGGATGATTGCTGGGAAACAGCAGACACTTCACTACATCCTCTGGAGCGCAACTCCATCATAACGGTCTGCATGGGATAGTTTGTGCATAGCTTATCACAAAAAAAAACAAAAAAAGGGCTCAGCTCAGGAAAGTGACTCACTGACTTCAGTGCCAGCACGCACATATGCTCACAAGCACACAGATTCTAGTTTCCCTTTCAGAGGGGTAAATTGGGAATACGCAGTATTCTCTGACCTCTGCAGATACTTCAGAACATTGTTTCCTCTGAAACACAGAGGAAAATACTTCAGAGACATTAGAAAACAAAGTATGTCAACAACTTCTTTGTCACTTCAAACATCAGGCACCACAACAGCAGGTGACTTCGGAAGGCGTGTGGACACAGAGAATTTACAGGACTTTGGGAAGGCGTGAGAGCAAAGCCCGAAAGACACACGTGACAGGATAAGGAGTTTGTGTATTTGGTGCCAGGTTGAGATAAGGCTCAGGCACGTTTACAGAGAGAACCGAAGATGAGTATTTATCCGTTTCTTGGTTTGGCTACTCAGTCAGATTGGAGCCTGGGGTACACAGAGCTGCTACATTTAGCTCTGACCAGCTTTAGCCCCTGGTTTCTGCAACTGCCTTCAAAGCCTACACAGCACATTGTGGTGCTGCAGCTGCATAGCAGCCCTGGCTAAAGAGTGCCCAGAAACCCTTGGCAAGAGGTGTTTTCACTGGGCTATCACTGGACTGTATTTCCTGGTGCTAATAATGCACAAAAGCCTGTGAATCCTTCACATGACACTGCAGAGTGATCTGGCTTTTGTCTGGGCTGCCTTCCTATCAGAGCAGCACAGCATAGAAAAGCATAGGAAAAGCACACCAACTGGAAGAGTTTCCTCTTCCTTACCTTTAAGAAAATGTATTTTATAATCTCAAAGAAGAAATGAAGTAAGAGAAGAGGCAGCACTACTTTCAAATGTCCACACACTGCTGTGAAACAGTGCAAAAGTCTAGCACTGAATACAGAGCCTTTCTACACACTGTTATTATTATTTCTGACATGTGTTGAAGAGGCAGGCAAATGCAGCGTTCAATTTCACTGCTACCAGTGGGACTACAATTTCAGAGACCCCCTGGTATTTCTGCAGTATCTTCTCCTCCTTTATTCTAGATCATTCAAACCCAGTTTTGTATTCAGGAAGAAGCGACCTACCAAACTTAGTTCTTTCAAATAGTAATTGTCCTGAGTGATTTACTTAACAATGTGACTCAAGAAACATTATCCAAGTCTTTCAAATGTAAGTAACCTAAAACTGTGCACAAGGAAAGAAGAAATAATGCAATCTGATGAAAAAAAGGAAGATGATTATACTTCCATGATCTATCAGCTATATGAAGCTGACAGAGGCAGGCACACCCTCGAGTTCACCTCCTCCAGACAGCCACAGTGCACCCACCGAAGTAAACACAAGCATAGTCATACCGCAATGTCTTCCAATGAAGAGAACAGCTCAGGCCAAAGGCAATGTCCTAG
>NW_010260339.1:0-1481 GCF_000690775.1 Eurypyga helias
CCAGGCTTTGGGAGCACATGTGGGAGCTGCAGCAGCCCCCAGAGCCCCCTACCCTTCTTTCACTGGGAGACCCACAGGGGTTTCCAGCACCCCCTGATCCTCCCGGACCTGGGCCGGGGTGCAAGGGCTGGGCCAGGGGTGCAGTGCTGCAGTGGGAGCGGGGCACGGAGGAGGGGTACCCAGGGTGGGAGCAGGGGCGGAGGAGTGGTCTCCATCCTGGCGGCACTCATGTCCTCCCCTTGCTGCCTGGTGATGAAGGGGCTTTCTCAGCTCCTGGTGAAGGTGGAGGCAGCTTTTGAACCTGGTTAGGGGCCAGGTATGATTCTGGGGACAAGGCTGGGGACACATGTGGGGCTGCATGGGGCTCCCAGCAGTGGCCAGCAACATGCACCCTGCAACAGGCGGTTTGACCCCCGGCTGGTCCAGTGCTTGGCTGGGCTCTGCTCCCCAAGGAGAGGAAAGCCGGGGGAGCGACAGGAAGGGGCAGGACTACACCAACCAGCCACCTTTCTTTCAGGTGGGCTGTCACCCCATGCATCATCCCAGGACCCCAGGCATGGGTGCAGCCGTCGTCCCGCTCTGGTCACACTCAACCCCCAGCTGACCTGCGAAGGGATGGAGCAATCCCCAGTGTCCAGCCCCCTCCCCTCTGGCCCTTCCTCTGCCATGGCCTGTTGCTCAAAGCATGGTTCTTGTAAAATCGCGTAAATATTTATACAAGAATAATTTAAAAAACATGGTCTGTCAAATAATCAAAGCAGCAGAACATCCGAGGAGCTTTCAGCTGGATTGGGAAATCCGGTGTTGCTTTCTGACGCCACGCTGCAATGCTGGAGGTGCTTGCAGCCGGCCCCGGCCCTGCGGGCTGCCGGACTTGCTGGCGCGGGTTCGCGGCAGGTTTGAGGTCTTCATTCATGTGGTTTGGGGACCACGGCGGTGGGCGGCTTTCACTTGCCTCAACTCAAGCTGCCTGCTGCCAGGAGCCCCAGCCGGGGATGAGGCTTTGTCAGGCATTGGTTTCAGCCTCGTGTCCCGGTTTCGGCACTGTCCCCTGCATTGGGACTGTGCCAGGAGCTGGAAAAAACCTTGGTGAGGCGCTGCATCCCTGTCCTCCCCCGAGCTGCGTGGGGGTCCAGGGACTGGCGTGGGGAGTGGCAGAGTGGCAGATGAGCTGGCAGGCTGGCCCTGGTGACACGGGGTGGCAGGGGTACTCCCAGCAACATCCCCATCCCACCACAGCCAGCGGCACCCTCGGCGTTCCAAAAGCTTGGCTTTGCAGCAATGGGGCAAGAGCCTTGCGCCAGGGTTTCCGCCAGGGAATGAGATTTGTCTCCATCTGAATGGTCCCACATCCCTGTTTGCACCAGTGTCACCAGTCTGCAGCACAGCCAGAGCTCCTCTCCTGAGTCCTGGTGGCACCACGTTCTCCCTGCACCACCGGGAAGTCCCCAGGGAGGCAGGGGAATGGTTTAATATGGCAG
>NW_010260339.1:1743-2310 GCF_000690775.1 Eurypyga helias
TGTGTTGCCGTAACCTCCATCCTCCTGGCTGCCCTCCAGCCCCTTCCCACCACCCGCGTTTATGCGCGTGATTCGTGTTCTTGCATTCTTTGAAACTGGGCCAGAGAACGAGTTCAAACCCCCTCATTAAAACCTCGTCTTCCCCCCACCCCCTCAAATGCCCACGCACCTCCCTGGGCTGCCTTGCCTGCCCTGGGGAGGGGGCTCCCATGGCCGGTCCCCCCCCCGCAGGAAAAAAAACGCACGTGTTCAGCATCCGCGGGGAACGCTCTCTGCACTCGGCCTAATTAGTTGGAAGGGAGGGGGAGAGCCAAATCCAAACCATGTGCTGACCTGCAGGCCCCTCCGCCCGAAAGCATCCGTGCTGAACGCTCTCTGGATCGTTAACAGCTCCCCAGGTCCTTTCTGCACATCCCCCCCACAACACGCCGGGACTGGCTGGGGGGGGTAGGGCTTTGTGCTATTTCCCAGCGGTTTTCCGGGGCTGCCTTTCGTGGGAGGCAGCGAGTGACCCCAGGGCTGTGAGTGGCAAACGGGAGGAGCTGGTGGACAGCTGCCCATGGATCT
>NW_010260339.1:2404-2756 GCF_000690775.1 Eurypyga helias
TGGCTTGGCGTGGGGTGAGCTGGTGCCATAGCGTGCCTGGCCCCCACCAGTCCCTGCAGCCCACTCGCCGGGCGCCGGCCGAGTCTGGGATGAAGCAGCAGGCCCCAACGCCTCTGCGGCCCATGGCGAGGGGTTTTGCTGAGGGGCATCACTTGTCATGGTGCCGGGAAGGGCAGGGGAGGCGTGGGATGGGGTGCTTGGGCAGTTCCCAGGACTGGCACAGTCCCCACCCCAGTGTGACAGCCCCACCAACCCACACCCCAGGGTGGGCATGGGGTGCCCTGGACCTGTTTTGGAGGCCACCAAGAAGCCTGGAGGCAGCTGTGGGCAG
This sequence comes from Eurypyga helias, assembly GCF_000690775.1. Lineage (NCBI taxonomy): Eukaryota > Metazoa > Chordata > Aves > Eurypygiformes > Eurypygidae > Eurypyga > Eurypyga helias. The sequence goes on from NW_010260339.1 coordinate 2,736, forward strand.
AAGAAAGGGGCAGTTGATCCA
>NW_010260339.1:3475-4512 GCF_000690775.1 Eurypyga helias
GAGGTGGATCTCGGCCAGCACCCCCGGAGCGGCGGATGGGCGGCGTGGAGAGGGTGGTGTCACCCCCACTGTGTCCCCCCACGCGTGTCCCTGGGGCCCGGGAAGGGGCAAGCAGCCTAATGCCTTCCAGAAGATCAGCTGTAAATGGCCGAGGAGGGTAATTCATATCAAACTCATAAAGCCTTTATTAGTGTCTCGGGGGAGAAATCCGGATGTGGCCGTTTATTTATTTTGGATTTTGCCTTTTCTTTTTTTTTTTTTCCTCTTTTCCTTTCAACATTTTCTTCCAGGAGATTTTTAAAGGCACAGGGACGCCTGGCCGTGCTCGGCAGCAGGACTAGCCAGCTGCCCGTGGGATGTTCGGTCCCGGAGCGTTGGTGCTGGCCGAGGTGCCCCTCGTCGAGGGGTTGGACAGGTCTCAGGGTCCAGTTTAGGGGCCGCTACAAGGGAGGGGCAGGGTCTGGGGCTACTACCAGGAGCTGGGGATGCCGTGCTGCCCCGAGGGCATTTGGGAGCCCTACAGCTTTGCCCGGGGTGCTGCATCCCTGCTGCCAGGTCCCTCCTGCACCCAGCCCCGCTCTTGGCCCTCCACCCCATGCCTCAGTTTCCCCCGATTTGCAGAGAGGCGATGGTCCCCATGCCGGCACTGCTGCCTCCCGGGGTGGCCAGCAATGCGTGGGCGAGGATTTTGGGAGTACCCTCGCTCTGATGGCAGAGCTGGGCCCCTGGTGAGGCAGACTTTCCGCAGCGGTGTCCGCGGCTGGTCCTAACCCAGTCCCGCTGTTGTTTGCTCCTCCGCTTCGCTCTTTACATAATTTGTTCCTTGGCCCCTTTTCAAACGTACCTCGCAATCGTTACAGCAGAGGATATTTATACAGCGGGGGTGTGGAATAACACGGAAAACCTCTGAAGCTGGGGACCAGATTCCTGCACCATCCCAGCGCCTGGGGCAGGCGATGGCCCTCCCCATTTTTTCCAGGCCCCTGGACCGGGCTGGATGGGGTTCTGCCTTGCGTCCCCCCCGGCTGTGCCCATGC
>NW_010260339.1:4712-4961 GCF_000690775.1 Eurypyga helias
ATGATAAATGTAGGGTGGGTGTGGGGTTTGGGTTTTTTTTTTCCTTTTTCTCCAGTGGAGACAAAGAGGCCCTTGAGCCTAAAGCGTAACTTAAAACATGGCATTCCTCAAAAGAATTTCCTGATAATATTTTTAGCACCTGAAAAAAATAGGGTGAAAAAAAGCAGAAAAAAAGCAAATAACACCGGTTTTTTTTCCTCTTCCACTCTTCCCCTCGGGTCCTCCGTTTGAAGGCAGCAGGGGGACCCG
>NW_010260340.1:0-1074 GCF_000690775.1 Eurypyga helias
TCCTGGCTGAACCCAGCACAGCATGTCAGCGTTGGATGGCTGAGAACAGGCATTGGACACATCTGATTCCCCCTGATGTTGTCCCAAAACAAAGGTTCTTCACCCGGTGTCCAAAGAGCAGATCAACACACAGAGACAAGATATTTGCTTTTATTTCATGTCTGCACAGAGATGGGTGCTAGGTGGTAATTTCACAAAGCTAGCACCCCTCAGGTAACACACAATAGGCATTTTATACATCATGAGTAATTGTTATCAGTATTTTTACAGTAATTCGTAGTCACCTTCATTTCCATTGGTTCTGCAATGCCTTGTCTTCATTTAAAGTCACAGTATCTCTTTTTACTGTGCTTGTTCTGTGGCTTTTCTTGGAGGGAAGGGTGGGTTTTTTACTCTGCTTATTAGGTTCACATATAGTTGAAGTGATCTTTTCTTTGGTTTCATCAGCAGTTTGGTGGCCTTGTGCTTATCTTGGTATTTTCTCCTTTGACTTGACCTACATTATTCTGTTCCTTCCCCCAAGGCCATGTCTGTCTAACTACCTGCAGAGTTTGGGTAATACCCTTTGTTTATTTTTGCATAGCTCTAACAATGTGAGTAAGGCCGGGCTGCAGATGCAATGACACCTGGCTCCAGCAATGTTTCTGACCCAGGTGGGAATGCGAGTGCCCAAACAGACCAGGAAGCAGTGCTTGGAGGACAGTGGGTTGTGGAGGAGTGTCTGGCATCAGTGGAAGACCTGTGAGAGGGATGTTTTGGGTGGTTCAAGGGGAGCTAGAGCTTCAAACCCCTGATAGGGCAGGGCCTGTGCTGGGATGAGTGGCTGAGAACAAGTCCTGTGGTGGAGCAGTCCAGCCCTGGGGAAAAAAAAAAATCAGGGAAAAGAAAACCTGCTTAAAAAAAAAAAATCCAGGAAAGGAGCCCCATACACGTTGCCCAAAAACCAGATTAGTTACCCAGTGTGCAAGAGACAAACTCTCACACCCTCAGGAGAGATACTTTGTTTATTCAGGCCTGGGTGCAAAGTGGATTTTCCACAAATCAAGAAGACCAGAAATCATCACTGTGATGTCT
>NW_010260341.1:0-5180 GCF_000690775.1 Eurypyga helias
TACAATATTATACAATTTCTCACCATGAACTGACCAATGCAGAACAGGTATTGAGTAGTAGGAGTCAGACCCAGAGAACCCGAGAGCCGCAGGCCGAGCGCGATTGCAGGCCAAGAGCCGCAGCCCAAGGGCCAGAGCCCGAGCGCTGTCACAGCAGATTCTGAACAAACCCTATCAGTGATAGCAAGCCCGGGAAAACTAAACACACCCACCAACTCCCTCATGAACGAGCCAGCACAGGAGTTAGCAGAGCAGCTAATGCAGGAGTCAGGGTGAGGATTAGCAAGTGTATGGGAGTGAACAAGAGAGAGTAAGGGAGAGAGTAATGGCTCCCGGACCCCCTCCTCACCTCTGCCCCGAGCATGACATACTATGGAATGAAATACTTCCTTGGTCAGTTTGGATCAGGTGCCTGAACTGCGTGTCCCCTACACTGCCTGTAGAGAGACAGCGAGAGCTGGGAATGCAGCTGCAGTATCAGAAGCGGAGAAAAACCTTGAAACTGGTGCAGGCATTCCCCAGTGCCAGCTAAGAACTTATCAGTACTTCTCTCTGCATCCAGGAACACAGCTTCCTAGCAGCCACAGTAAAGAGAGTTAACTCTTTCTTGGCTGAATCCAGCAGGGTCACCACCCAGCTTCTTGTAGAGAAGAAGCTGGGAGCACAGGTGCAGTATCAGAAACTGTAAAAAGTACTTGACTTGATATACACATTCCTTAGCAACAGCTAAAACCAATAGTGTGTTATCTATATTCTCAGGACAAATCCAAAACATAGCCTCATACTAACTACTGTGAGGAAAATTAACTCTATCCCAAATAAAACCAGCACACCCTGCTAAGTGTGAAGATGGGACCTTTTTCAGGATGTGTGAGATGTTTGAAATAAGAATCCAACCAATGATGTTAAGAACTCTGTGGTATTTCCAACACTGGTACTTTCAGAGTACAAGTAATATAGATCTTTTGCTGGGGTGGCGAGATTCTGGCGGGACTGATGCTCAGGTACTCATGCTGCTACATGCATCAGAAAATCTGTCTCCTAAGATGCAGCTAGCAGTAACACTCTGGGATGTTATGGTGGTATTCCATAGATTTCCTCATTTCTGCCTCTTCATTTCAGATTCTGAGAACAGCTTTCATTTCTGGTGCTCCACTCAGTGGCCTGTTGGTAGATATCTAAGGCCATCTGGATGAGGTGGCACGTCCCCTCTGGTTAGCATTTGCAGTGGTATGGTATGTCTCAGTATTTTGTTCCTACAGTAAACCCTTTCCTTGGCTCTCATAGTGGGAGAAAGTAACTGGAAAACTAACTTCCAGTATAGTGTATGCTGACTTTTTTATGCAGCTGGACTCCAGATTTCTCTAAGTTTTTGGTTTTTATCCATTCTTTTTCCTCTTTCTCAGTGGTTATGTGAATGGTTCAAGGCTTCACTAGGGCTGTTTATTTAATAGTATCCAGCAATGTAGATCAGTTTTTATGGTCAGTTGATATTATCAAGTTCACATCCTTTTTTGGAATGGAGCAATCTAAATCAGCACAAGCATTTTTTCCTCTTATTGCAGCCACTTATTATGTTGGGTAGGAACACATCAACAGGATCACCTGTCTTTCCTAGATAGATGGGGAGAAATGGAGATGATTTGGAGTGACCTGTGCTTTTAATTTCTGGGCTGTTTTCAGTCTGGGCAAAGGGAGAGAGGAATGTGTGTCACTTGGAAATTGTTTCCCATATGTATCTGTCTTCACTTACCTAATTAGGTGATACTGAAATACCCACGTTAGAAACCTCAAAGACCCCTAGTTATTACTGACACTTGGGGAAAGAAGTTAATCAAAATAGTCTAAAATCTTTGCAAAATTGAGTATCATTGTAACCATTAGCCTTGGTAGCTAGGAGTGTGCTTTTTTAATGTGGATGTGAAGTTTCAGCTATAATTCTACTTGCCCAAGGGTGGGGAGTAGCATTAATCTCACTGTTTCTGTTAATATTTTTCTTCTTTCCTGGTTCACCATGTTTGTTCTTGATTCGGAGTCTAAGATTTTTGCTAGATGTGTGTTACAATGCTAATTACTAGAGGGTGACTGTAGAAATAGAAGTAATATGTTGTTGTAATGTACTAAGTTCGTATTTACGCCTGACCTTTGCCAGAAGTGAAGGAACTTCACATCCAGGGCTTTGTTCAGTCTCCCTTCTTTCCCTTTCCCTCTCCCTTTCCCTTTTTTCCCTTTCCCTTTCCTTTTCCCAAAATGGTGTAGCATGTATTTGTTATTAAAAAGGAAAGGAAAACAAATGGATAATAATGGGAGACTGAAAAAATCATTAAAAGAACTGTATAGACTGTAAAAGAACTGTATATAACAGTGGGTCAGCTCAGAAACCTCTCTCAGAAACAAGATTGAATGCAGTTCAGTAGTTGTTCCACACAGTGTCGCATTTGGACTCCACTTCCTTCACTCTGTATCATTCCCATTGTAGGTGAAGATAATTACAAAGCCAGACAAGAATGGTCAGAAATGTGGGGGGCAGCTGAAGTGCAGGAAGATGAAGATACTCGTGTAGAAGTTCCGCTGGACCAGGTACTGATCGAGCTTTACATAAATGGCTTTTTTTTAAGATGACAGGTTGTGTGTTGGTTTTCTTTCCCCAGTTTCTTTCAAGTGTATGGCATAATTACGTGGGAAAGATTGTAACAGCTCAATAAAATGGCTTCTTTTATGGGAGCTTAAGCAAATCTTCCTTTCTCTGTTTATGTGTCAAATACCAGTTACCTTGTCATTCATCGGCTTTAGAACTACTCTGAGACCCCTTACAGAGGCTTAGAGAATCAGGACTCTGTGCCTACCAAATAGATCCACCTGGATCACAGTGCCTTTATATTGGTGGAGCAGTGTAAAGGGACTATGGCATTGAATCAAGGTTAGAATACCTGCAGTCCAGAACTACAAACAGGTGTGGATTTTTCTGACTTTTTTTTAAAAGCTGCCAGCACTTTCTTCAGTTGGAACCACAGCATACTTAGTTGGCCAACTTTTTCATTGGAAGACATATGTGCGATAAGTAGGTCTTCATAACTAAACATAAGATTATATCCCTTTTGTTTTACTTTGATTTGTTTTTAAAAGAAACTCCTGTGTACTGAAATAATAAAGAAAATAAGTAAGGTGAAGTTTATTCCAAAGAAATGGAGAGTAGAACTGCTTAAATTATTTTCTGTTGCACTGTGCTTTTGAAGTCTGTTGATAATAGCTTGGGGTCGGTCACCAAAGCCACAAGATAATACTTGTGATCCATGCAGCAGTGTACAGTTTACCCACTAGATTTCTCAGGCTAAAAATCATCCCAACAACGTAAGGTATTCTTGAGCATTTTTCTGCCTTCCTGGTGGTCAGCTCAGTGCTGAGGAACAGTTGTTAATGTTAGATTGTAAACAGCTGGGAGAGAGGGAATTAAAAATAGCTGTTTGTAAATACACTTTAATAACCTAGGGCACAAACAATCCAGGAGATTTTTGGAGTGTGTTGGAGACAATTTTTTTATGTAGTTAGTGGGATACAAGATTAAAGAGAGACATTCTGTTTGATTTGTTACTTACGAATAAAGAGGAACTGTTTGGGATTGTAATACTCAGTAGCAGCCTGAGTTGCAGTTGCCATGAACTGATAGCATTTAAGACCCTGAAGAAAGTGGGTATGGCAAATAACAAAATAAAAGTCCTGGAATTCAGAAGAATGGATTTTGGCTTGTTTGGGAAAGTGGCAGGCAGGATCCTGTGTGAGGCTGCCCTGAAGAGCACAGGAGATCTGGTTGATTTCCAAGGACCTCTTCCTCAAAACACAAGAACTATCCCCATGTTCAAGAAAAAAACAGACATAGCAGTTTGAACAGAGGATTCCTGACCTCATGCTAAAAGAGGTAGAGTGTGGTAGTTAGGAGAGGGTATGGACTGCTAAGGAGCAGTATAGAAACATTGCCTGGGTAGTCAGGGGTGAAATTGGGCAAGCCAAAGCTTGTTGAGAAATGGAAACTGATACGTGTGATTTGGAACAGCCAACATGGATTTACTGTGGGCAACTCATACTTAACCAACCTCTTTGCCACAGTGGTGAAGCTGGCTCTGTGGATGAAGGGAGAACAGTTATTGCCATTTATCTTGCTTTCAGCATAAACTTTTATGCTTGTAAGAGAAATAGGAAGAAGTATGTTAGAGATGGGGAGGAAGATATCCCTAAGGAAAGTAAGGACTGGATTTGTGGGCTGGATGGGTGGATGAAAAACTTTTCCATTCAGTGGGACTTGGAAAGTCAGTTGGTTGAAATTTAACTGGTACCTATTTATGGATGTTGATCGTAAGGGTTTGATACTGGGTCTAATATTTTAAACATGTTAATTGGTAACATGGATGATGGCATGGGGTGCAGCCTTATCCAGGCTCAGTGGTATATCCAAACTGTCATTATCAGGTGATAAACAGGGCTGCCTTTCAGAGCAATCTGAACAGCTTGAAAGAATGAGCTCCCTTGAGCCTCATGAAGTTCAACAAAGAGAAATATGAAGTGAGGTACATGGGACTGGGTTAACTGTGCATTGGTATAGTCAGTGTGGGTCATTGCTAAGGAGCAGTGGTGTTCCTCAGGGGTTCGCATTGGGACCGATGCTGTTTGACATCTTTGTCAGTGATGTGGACGGTGGGTTTGAGTGCACCCTGAGCAAGTTTGCCGATGACACCAAGCTGTGTGGTGCAGTCAACAGGCTAGAGGGAAAGGATGCCATACAGAGGGACCTAGACAGACTGGGGAGATGGGCCTGTACCAACCTCATGAAGTGCAACAAGGCCAAGTGAAAGGTCCTGCAAATGGGTCGAGGCAATCCCAAGCACAAGTGCAGGCTGGGTGGAGAATGGATAGAAAGCAGCCGTGAGAAGCACTTGGAGGTAACAGTGGATGAAAAGCTGGACGTGAGCCAGCAGTGTGCACTGGCAGCCCAGAAAGCCAACCGTATCCTTGGCTGTATCAGGAGAAGTGTGGCCAGGAGATTGAGGGAGGTGATTCTCCCCCTCTACTGTACTGTTGTGAGATCTCACCTGGAGTACTGCGTCCAGCTCTGGGGCCTCCAACATAAGAAGGATATCAGCTGGTTGATATCCCCCCACTCTGAGTCCAGAGGAGGGCCACCAAGA
>NW_010260342.1:0-432 GCF_000690775.1 Eurypyga helias
GGGGAGGGGTGGGGGGATATGTCTAAGGGTGGATACTTGTATAGACTGAATTATTTTCAAAAGACCACCAATTATTTCTATTTTTATGTGTCCAGATGTAGAAACCTAATTAAAGTCACTGTTTTGTTTTTAATATGGTAACCCGGAAAATTAATAATTGTCCTTTTGAAAAGTAACTCTCAGTTGCACTGCCTTGTAAGAATACTGGTACAAGATTAATTATGTTTTCAGGAACTGAGAAATTCAAATTTGTCTAAACTGATAATGGTTTTCCTTTTTTTTCCCCCCCATTAAGTCAGATTTGGTTTCCTTTCTGTAGGAAGTGATCTGGAATGAAGTAGAAACCTGTTTTCTGCTTTAGATACGTGACTTCACAAAGGAATCTATATACACTACATCAAATTTATACTTTATAGACCAAGCTTATTCTGA
>NW_010260342.1:483-5187 GCF_000690775.1 Eurypyga helias
CATTAACTAATTAAAAATATTAAAAATATCAATACTTCTAAAAAAGATGTATATGAAAACTCTCACATAGTCAGCAAAAGCCTGTCAGGAACATTGTTCAAGTTTTTCCATCTCTACAAGGTTTGCAGACTAATGAGTTTTTGAGGATTCTGTCTATTACATGAGGGTGAGATTTATGTGGTTCTGAACCTGCGAGAGCAAGAATCTGTGGCAAGAATGGTCATAAACTGGAAAACAGAAGGTTCAACCCGAACATGAAGAAACACTTCACTGTGAGGGTGACAGAGCACTGGAACAGGCTGCCCAGAGAGGTGATGGAGTCTCCTTCTCTGGAGACTTTCATAAGTCACCTGGACTTGTTCCTGTGTGATCTGCTCTAGGGCATCCTGCTCTGGCAGGGGCATTGGACGAGATGATCTCTAGAGGTCCCTTCCAACCCCGACCATTCTGTGAAGCTGTCTGTTTTGTCTCTGATACACACACAGTCCTCTACTGGCTTCCAGTTAGCTTTCATCCACATGGCCATCCAAAACTCATAAGATAAAAATTGATCTTATGGAGATTGAAATAATTTTTGTCTTTGCAACAGCCTCATCCTACTTTCATCATTTGTTACACACAACTTGTCCACACCAGAATCATCATACACAGTTCCTACGATGTCTCATTTGCAATGCAAATCTCCACAGTGCACCCTTACAGACCCTAACATACGCAGCCATGAACACTGGAAGATCCCTTTAGAACAATGGGGATAAAAATGTACAGGGATCCATGTCAGTACGGAAATTTCTTGAAAAAAAGAAACATCCTACATGACTTTTTATGATGACTTCGGGGATTCTTACTAACACAATGGGTATGATATAAATGCCTGAGTAAGAAAGATCTGCACAGGTGTAGGGTATATATGCACTAAGTGGAGACATCCTCCTTCTAGTCTTACGCATATTTGTGCTTTTACACATCCTCAGTGCCATTCACCTAATCAATGTGAAAGAGCTCATGTAGAAAATGACCACCCTCTCTGAAAAAGAGCCTGGAAAGCCTGGTAACTAATGAGTAGAAAGTCCTTTTTTTCTCTTCTCTGTGTCCCTGCAAGAAACCTGTGAGGCAGGGAAATTTTGTAATAAGTTTTGTGGGAGGGAGCCGGGAGGAAATTAAGACAAATTTACATTTAGCTCTTTGCTGCTTTCTGAAACAGCATGATATTTTATCTAAGTGCTGATAGTCAGAGGGCAAAACTGAAGCCTTAATCACAGGAGAAGATGAACCATTACCTATTTCAACAGCATTGCTTTTTTTAATTTTTCCTTGACTCCAGCTATTTTTTGTTTCCATGGACAGGGATTACTGACCAACCCACTCTCACAGAAAGTTGTTTTTTCATCTCCTAGAGTTAAAATAAGCAAAGATCACACCCTGGTAGAATGGCAGGTCTGTGCTAACGCTGCTTGTCCCCAGAAGACCACATTGCATTAAGCAGTGGATATGTTCTTTGCTATTGACTGGAGAGTGAAAGTGAAATATAAGTACTATAAATGACCTGAGCTGATGAAGTATTAGAATTACTCATTCAGCCAACTAAACCTGTGCTTCTTTTCCACCCTAAAGTCCAAATAAGGACTCCATTGTAAAAATGTTCCAACCTCTTTTTATCAATCATTTAATGCTTCACAAAAATAGGCTCATACTTCGTCCTTGCTGGGTGTTCCTAGTCCCCCAGCAGACGGATGTCAGTGACTGTGGTAAAAAGTGCTCATCCAGATCGTGTAGATTGTTAGTCTAAATAAAACCAGATTCTCATAAGCTCCTCTCAGCCTAGACTTATTTATAACTTCACAAAAACAGCTTTTCCTCACAACATGAGGTGCAGTAATATATTTGGTTATGTTTTAGTGAGTAACATACAGAAGTAAAATGATATTATGCTATTTGATGATAAAATTTCATGTGTAGTTTCCTGTTGAAGAATTTTAGGAAATTATCAGAAACATTGGAGCATCCATTTCCCTCCTCTCACCCTTTTTCATATGTAATATTTTTCCTCAAAAGATGTCTTTCCCACAGTGAGCCTTAGAAGCTTCTCCTTTCATCATGAAAACAACTGTTTCTCACAAAAGATGTGTTCTTCACTATAAAATTAATGAGGTTTGTGAGGTGGGAAAAGAAATTTTCTTTGTAAGGAATAATTAGTTTGAGTTTTCTTCTATGAATGACAGTGAAGTGTTGAAGTTTGGGGAGAAAATTAAGGAGACCTTTCTTCCCAGCACCAGTTCCATTGTCAGTATCACTCAGCATTGAAACTGATCATAGAAGGGTATGGAATTTCCGACACATTTTCAGCCTACTCTGTCAACAGAATTACAGCTAGTTCCTTCCCCTAACTTTCCAGCCCCATCTAGCAGGGGTATTTTGTTTCGATTTTTGCTGAACTATGTCACAGAGTCTAAATTTGTAGATTAAGATTTTCCTGAGAAAATATTCGGGTCTATTGAGTTATTCTTTACATTGTACTATGGGATTATTTTTTTTCTCATTCTCTGTATTGCAACTAGCAAAAACTGTTAAACATTGATAAAGGTTAAAGGGCTCTTTTTGTTAACCACCTAGCTTTTTTTTTTTTTTTTCAGCCGTGCAGCTTCTGTAAATTTGTGTTTTAACCATACTGAGTGGAAGAAACAGCTAACCCCTGTGTGTGTTAGGTTTTCCTGTTCTAAGCAGGTTTGAAACCAATTAGCTTGTAAAGTAACGAAACCACAATAGTAACAGCCAAAACCATGTTCAACTGGAGATCAAGCACTACTTCTTAAGGATCAATTCCAAGAATGTTTTCACTTTTTGTTACCTGACTGTTGTACAACATCAGGTCAGTTATACTTAGGTTTCCAGAGAATAACAGTTTTCCGCTTTTATCTATAAGCAACATTAAATTTCAAAATAAAGGCAAAACAGATAGTAGCTCAAATGTAAAACACAAGATGTCAAATAGTATCTAATATTTATTGATAAAATGCAGTGGCTAGTGGAACTCTTCTTCATTCAATGTTATCTATCTTACTTAGTCTGCTTGATTAAAATTCTGTTTACAAAAATGTCCATTTTAAAAGAGCATTTATAAATGGTCCCTTCTATAATATTGAGTTTTAACCCAACTTTGAAAGTGAGAGCCATGCAAAATGTTGATAGTGGAGGTCAAAACCAGGAAACACTCCTCTGATTTCTGTATTATGACCAACATACCTGATTCAGAGCAAAAGTGATTAATGATTTATCATCACAAAAAGTTTCAGTCGAATCCTCTGTGTTCAATTACATTTCAAAGTGCTTATGTTCAGATCTGAAAACCAGGAAAACGTTATCACAGACAACTGCTCTTTCAAACATTCCTTTGTCATTGACTTCTGGCTCTTATGTATCATCAGCAACAATTTTTTACCCACTCCAGTTCTACTGATACACATCAAAAGCCAAATACAAAACAAAGCTATTGAGACACTGAGAAATCTCATGAGTGATATCCACCACTAAAAGTAAATGAGTTTAAACAACAACAAAAAATGCACTCTTTATTTTTATTTCTTCAAATTAATATTAATTTACAGGAAAATGAAGAAAAGTTACTGTATTATGACTATGACAAGATTTTTGCATTTCTGGTAATGTGGTTTATCTGCTTTTAGTTTTGCACATACACAAAGTGTTACATGGACCAGAGATAGCAGACTCACTTAACAAGACTTTGTTTTGTGTGAATAAAATATATGCTGTGATTCAGGCTTGGAGGGATAAGAGGTTTGAAAGCTTTCAGTAAAAGACTGAAAGGAAAAGTGAGGACGCTGTGATTAAGATCTATATAAATGATGTGTTTGCAGATTAACACTTCCCCTCCTGCAGATATCACACTCACACATAGAGGGAAGTGCTAATGTGTCTAAATACATGACTTTAATTAGCTGCTCACAAACACTGCTCAGGCCTCTGAATGGCTCCTAATATCTGCAGTGCATGCATGACTTTCTTAGCAACAGTAATTACATCTGGGGACCAAATTCTGGTAAGCGTAGGTAATCATAGAATCATAGAATCATAGAATGGTTTGAGTTGGAAGGGACCTTAAAGACCATCTAGTTCCGACCCCCCTGCCATGGGCAGGGACACCTTCCACTAGACCAGGTTGCTCAAAGCCACATCCAGCCTGGCCTCGAAGACATCCAGGGATGGGGAATCCACAACATCTCTGGGCAACCTGTTCCAGTGCCTCACCACCCTCTCCATGAAGAACTTCTTCCTGATATCCAATCTAAACCTCCCCGCTTTCAATTTAAACCCATTACCCATTGTCCTGTCACTACAGGCCCTTGTAAAAACTCCCCCCCAAGTTCCTTGTAGCCCCTTCAGGTACTGGAAGGCTGCAATAAGGTCTCCCCAGAGCCTTCTCTTCTCTAGGCTGAACAAGCCCAACTCTCTCAGCCTTTCATCATAGGAGAGGTGCTCCAGCCCTCTGAGCATCTTTGTGGCCTCCTCTGGACTCTCTGGACAGAGTACAGGGGCAGAATCACCTCCCTCAACCTGCTGGCCACACTTCTCTGGATACAGCCCAGGATACGGTTGGCTTTCTGGGCTGCCAGCGCACACTGCCGGCTCATGTTCAGCTTTTCGTCTACCAGTACCCCCCCGGCCCTCTCCTCAGAGACGCTTTCT
>NW_010260342.1:5636-20887 GCF_000690775.1 Eurypyga helias
TCTAATCATTATGTGACCAGGAGCACTGATCCAAGAACTGAGCAACCAAAGAAAAATTATTCTCTCTTAGGGCATGCATACAACAGAGAGAGTGAAAGTCTTATCTATTCCTTGATTTTTGCTGCTCATAAGACCATAGTAAGTCTATGTCCTTAAGTGCCATATCTAGTGTATGAACTGATCCTAGTTCCAAAGCACATGGAAATGACTGGATCATTTCTTCATCATCCATTTGAGCAATGACAACACAGGCTGTGAGTTACTTCAACATGATATCACACATTGACTTCTGTGTATCCAGTAGCTCTTTGGTAAATTAAACTTTTTCTAGCACAAGACCCCTGAATCTTACATTTACTCCTGATATAAGGTAACTGCTCTTCATAGGGCAGTCCCGTCTACTCTGTGGTTTGTAGTCAAAATATGTCATGATTTTTCCCCATGCTGTGATTTTTCATGGTGCTTTATACTCCCTCAAGTATTTATGAGTTTTGGGGGACTGTGATTTTTTCTTTTTTTTCTTCCAGTTATTGATCCCAAGGTAGTCAGGAAGTTTAAGGTCCTCAACCTATTTTAGCAAAGAGAAGAAATGAGGAATGGGGACTTAATCCCTGCACTAGGGGCAGGTGGTTATTCTAATATCACAATCCTACTGTAAACTCTCAAAGCTCTCATATTTCTATTGCTGTGGCATAAAACTGGAGGAAAAAAAAAAAAAGAAAAAATAAAAACAAACCAAAACAAAAATACCAGTTTTGTTCACACACAAAGCTGGTAAAAAAGTCATATTTCTGAGTAGTATTACAACATGTCAAAAGCTTAAATAGGCACGATAAACTCCAATACTTTCTTTGCAGGTCATTATTGTCAGTGGGCTCTTGGCAATCCAGTAAGCACAGGTACAGAATGGGTGTGGGGAAAAAACACACCGAGGCATGTGTTTGGCATGTTTCAAGTCAGCTGGAGTAGATGCTGTACACAAGGTTCCACCACTGACCAGGAGTCTTTTGAAAATAGGGTACCATTATACTTCCTAACACTCCCTATACACTTCCTAACCTCAGTTCAGTCCTTGACCTGTTTCTTTCCCTCCCACTGTTTAGCTAGCACAAGAAAGGATGTGGTGCTACTTTTGGTGGGAACAGGAGGTAGGAGTCTCTGCCGGTGAGATTTGACAAGCAGCCTGAGATATGAAAGGACAGAGGTTGTTACTTGGCAGGACAAATGAACTGATCAAAAGAAGCACTGATTTTCCTCTGCTGCTTGTTCAGTTAATGTTTCATACTTCATACAAAGGCTCCCACAGCAGCCAGAGCATACCTCTCTCTCTCTGTATATACATACATATATATATATATGTATATATATGTAAGTATATGTGTGGGGGTGTGTGTATAGGAAACAGTCTGCCTAAGACACCCTTTTTGTCTGTGAAAGGAAGTGTTTGAATTAGAAGGAGATACTTCTAAGGATAGAGCATCAGCGACAAATTTATGCATACCACTATAAACTGCTCTCTGAACATCGTATAGGAAGGAGTCTGAGATGCAGATTTTATAAACAGACCCTTTTGGATCTCTGAAGAGAGGATTTGAAAAGTCAAACATATTCAGGCCATGCCTATAAAAGTAAAAATTACATTGCCCAGAGCCTTTTAAGCAACAGACTTATTTCAAACAACAGAATACTATGGCTGTTACTCTTTTAGATTTTTTCTCTCTCTCCCCATGTAGACACACACTGGCAAAACTAACCTCTGACTAAAGATGCTGTTAGTTTAGAGATTTTATCTATCGCAGCTGTAAGACCCATAGCTGAAACCTTCAATGAGAAGGTAACTCGTTGATGGTTGCTGCTGAGCAGTAAGACAGGAAGCCAGATTTCAAGACACAAAGACTCCTTCCCTTCGCTTAGCAAAAGGAATGAACTGGATGGACCAGGCACCATTTGCCTGTCACCTGGGGAACAGTTTGGGTGACTTTTCTTCCATTAGCAGAATAAATGAAATTAATTCTCCTGAAAAGGAATGGTGAAAAGCATTATATCCAGGATGCTGGAAACAGACAGTTATTGCAACCTGCATTAGATAGAACCTATAGACAACAAAAGACAAAGGATACTGGAATGGTCTGCTCAAGAGGTGGGCCCTTCTATGAGGAAGGTGTCGCATCCTGTACGCCACTATTTGTGAAAGGATTGGCATGTTGCAGGACCTGTTGGGATGAGTGATGGTAAGATGAAACTGTGTGGCAAGCAACTGGAGTGATGTCTAGCAGAAGCCAGTGAAATGACAACGCAGCAACCACAAATAGTAGGCGCCAGGAGAGCTGTCACAGAAACTTTTTATTGTCACTATCACAGCAATAAGCTTTGGTCTTATCTTTATTGCATAGGCCAGAGCTATGAGTTTCACCTGTTATACAAAGAGTTTAATTTAACCCTTTTGAGCTCAGCTCACAAATGTTTATGTATAAATGACCTGAGAGAGTTTATGAGTCTCTGGGTTTGCAGCTGGGCATCCAAGCAAGCCATGTTTTAACTGTCTTAAGAAATAGACAATGACTACATAAATATTTTTATGCTTTGCCTCCAAACCACTTAAAACCAGGTAAACAACTAAGTGTGTAAGCATGTAATTAAAAGTTTAAAATAAAAGATGATACTTATACAAAAACTACTCTTGGTGGGACACTCCTGGGAGCAAAAATTTTGAGTCATGTTCCTTTGCTGTCACTGTCATATATTTGTCATTTATATCATTACTCCTGGCCACAGCAGAACCAGTGAGGGCTTTGCTGCAGTATTGACTTGTCCTTGGTGCTGCTAGTGACTGTAGACTGTGCACCAGAATTAGGTAATTTGCTGAGGTGAAAAGCTCCTTTTTCCCTTCTTATTTGCTCTCTTCTGTTACCAGGTGATTGGGTTGGGCACAGTAAGTGGGATGTGTAAATTCAAACCTGGTTGAGAAGGGTGCAGCTGAAGTCTGTGGGATCCCTGGGTTTTATTGATCCTGCCTACACTATATGTCTTTGCTTATCCAAAGCCCTGGCCATGCCATGGGACTGGAGACAAAGACATGAAATACAACCACTGATGAAACCCCACGACCTATGTGTTATTCACAATCACTTTTAGAGAGTCTTTTTTTCACAGTCACTCCAACTCAAACAACCCTGCTTTTCCTAGCACAGTGGGAGTTAGAGATGTCTATATGTAAACATGTCCAAACAATCAAATCCCTTTAACATATCACTAGTCACTCTTGAAACTTTTAATGCACATCACCTAATGCAAGGCACCTGGAAAATATCTACATGACTTGACTGTTGCTGAATCTGACGGTTTCCCCAGTTCTCAGGAGTAGTCATTAGGCAACCAAAAGAAAACCTCACAGGTCTTCAGGAAGAACCACTTTCCTCCACATGTTTGATTTTTGTTTGGGTCTTTTTTTCACTAATGGTATTTCAAAGAAAAGAAAATTTTACAAGTGTTCCAACGCCTTCACTAGCTGCTGCCTCTCCTCTCAAAGGCAGCAAGGGTTAAGGACGCATGGCCCTGGCCACTTGTCAGGTTTGGCAAGCTACAGCCAACAGCTGGTGGAGGCAGTTAATTAGTCCTGCACCCTGCTCAAAGTTCAGCCTTTATTGGCAGGGAAAAGCAGGCTACACCAACCCGATTCCCTCTTTCAATTAACAAAAGGCCTGTGCCATCAGATTACCTTGGCAACCTGCCATGGCATCCGTGTCATTTGCCTGCCTGAGCTTTGCCATGGCAACAGGAAAGCTAACCTTGCCAAAGCAGCATCTGGTCTATGGGTGGCAGATTACCTGCCAAACAGATTTACTAGCTGCGAAGTGCTTCTGACTGCCCCGAGAAAAGAGAGGAAGGGAGAAAATCTTGTGACAAAAAGATGGTTATCCATTTTAATTTTTCTTTCTAAGCAAAGGTTTCCAGAGGTCCAGCTGCTGATGTGTGGCTAGAGCATGACTTTATTCCTTCTGGGCATGAAAGCCATTAAACAAATTAGGCTTTATCTTAGCCACAAGGTCCTCTGGGCATTACAAAAGCGAAAGTCTTTGTTGGAAACTAATTTCTATTATGCAGTACCCAGGCTGGTCTTGACAGAGCACTGCTGGTTTTTCATTTCATTTGATCACATTCATTTTGTTGTGTTGACACTGGAGATATGTGTGATCCAAAAATCATGGATCCAACTGCTTATAAACTTTAGGGAAAACCAGATCTGAATGTCAGCAACACAACTAGATCCAATGGCCTATGAAAATCAAGGACGAACAGTAGCAGATTCATAAGTAGTGTGAGACCTTTCCAGTAGAGTCTGTTCCCAGTAGAGACTGAAGCTTCTGGCTTCATAGTGGGCAGAGAAATAGACTGTAGGCAATGCAGGACTAGGTCCATCTCTACCAATATGACCCTTGAAAGAAAACCATGGAGCAGATGAAAGCCATAAAACCAGTGGCCAACATCCAGTGCTTCCTCTATTCTGGGAGACTAAAATTTTTTTCTGGAATTCCTGACTCTAACCCAGTCAGTCCTTTAACACTGAGCTCTGTGACAAAGACATACTAATCAGACTCTCAAGAAGTATTTGAATGAACATGCAATAATTACCACTATGCAGGAAGGAGTGAAGGAACAAGGTTCCTTTCCAACCCCTCCTGGGTCATTAGTACACCTCTGAAACATGACATTTCTCTAAAGCAACCTACGTGATGAAAGTAAATAATGGTCATCTCATTTCAGGTCTTCCCACAAACTTATAAACTTCTTATAAACTTTAATTTCTCACTCCAGGATGTCCATAACCCAATTTCTAGATCTGTGGCCTTTACACCCCAAAGGAGATAGTGCAATGAGTGGTGTATGAGTAGTGCAACTAGATACAGATGGAGCAAACAGAGAGTGAGGTTGCTGCAGCAGTGGGAAAGTTTGCTTCAGGTTGGAAAGTGAAGTTGGTAACCAGTGCTTTACACATTCAACAAAATATGCCACAGAATTCTTTAGGTAGTCAGTGGTCTAGATGCTTCTCTTCCTTTAGGTTTAGCTTTTTTAGTATGCCTGAACATACTTCTCACTGTCACGCAGAACTGTGCTGTGCTGAGAGAGAAAAATCAATAGCTAAATCTGGACAAAATAAATTGGGTAGCTAGCACATACTTGAAAGACTCTTGGCAGAAGGATAGCATCACAGATCAGAATATAAATAACTTGAGAGTTCACCTCTTGCATCTACATCAACAACGATTGTAACCAAAACCAGAATAAAGCAAACAAAAAGAAATCTTGGTCCTTTAGCCTTTTAAAACTCAGTATGTAGAAGACCAGTGCACAAGGAACATAACATCACTTCACCACAGGACTTTGTTATCCAAATATACATGCCCATGTGGGGCAGTACCATAGTTTGGTTCATTGCATCCCTCTCCAGAACTTCTGAAGTTGTTGAATATCAACTTGCACCATTTGGCATCTTTGCCTGAAGATAATGGGCACCGTGAAAGGGAGTCATCCTCGTTCATAGGGTAAATGAAGGCTCAGAGAACTGAGTGACCTCCCCGTATTCACAGAAGTTTCACAGAGTACCCTCTCTCAGCCCTGCATCCTAACTATTAATCATACTCTCTTTTGTCCTTTCTGGTTCTTCTGCTCATAATGCACACATGCTATTGCAGTAGAGATCAGAGACGTGAAGGCCAAATCCTGCAACCCCTCTGTATCTGACACGAGGAGACCCTCTGTATTGATTTGCTTGCTGGGATGTGGCCTCTACGAAGACCCTGACTCCCCAAGGAGCCTGTGGCTTGGTCAGTCAAGCACCTGGTACAGTCAGTGTGTCCAAGAGCATGTTTTTCCCTCAGTCCTGCACATATCTTCCCTACAGTTTGATCGGCTACTCCCAATGAGGAGGAGATTGAGTGTGGTTTGTATATGAGTAGCTGCTGCACGAAGTGACAAGCTTCACAGAGGCTTCATCCTATGTCTGCTGTGACACTCACCACACAGGCATATCCCTCGATCAGACATCCTGAGATTTTCTTGCCCTGCCAGAATGAGGAAAGAACAGAGTCCTTTCAGGGAAAGACTACTGTCATTTTATATAGTTTGTGGTCAAAAGTCAGGGATCAGAAAAAATGATGAAAAACCTTCTGACTCCAGCTGCTGGTATGTTCATGACTCCTTTCCTGATCCCAGACCTTTACAACATCAGGATTTCTGTATGCAAAAGGCATCTGAGGCTGGTTGAGCATATCTGTGGTTTTTTCAGTAGTAGACAGAAAAAGTAAAAAAATGCAGGTTTCCCCCTGTCTTTTAGCTAATGAGTGCTACATTAGAAATTGGTAGTTAGAAAGTTACCAAAACACCTTGAGGGCAGGAGAGCAGTCCCACTGAGTCCTCCAACCTTTGCTCAAAGAGGGTTTGATCCCAGGAGTTGTCAGTGCTCCATGCAGGGTGTGATGCCTAGGAAGCAAGGTGGGAAGCACCAGCACTCGAACACACGACCCTGGTCCTTATTTTGGAAAGAAAACGTAAATGTTAGTACCCGAAGCAGACCTGTGCTCTTTCTGGATCTCTCAGTTTCAGTGTCTAGTCCAAACACTACTGTGTTCAAATAGAAGAGAGTCCTGTTGATTTCTGTAGCCCTTGGCTTGTGCCCTGGTAGTCAAGTTCCATCTCTTACACATGAATTCTGTAAAGTATCAATCAGTAGGTTATTATTTGAACCCTTAGTTCAATGTCAGGTTGTAAAAAATAGCAGATAAGTATGTTGTTTTTCTGTATGATGGATAGGTGCTCAATTTAGTCCTAAAGTGATAGCTCTATCATGATAGAGTAAAAGAAATAGCAGTTAGAATCTGCATCACTGTATTTTGTTTGCCTCTTTCTGTGACCTACCTGTACCCATAGCAATTTTGCAACAAAATGAGGGAAGGAAGAACACAGACTTCTGGTTTAGTCACCTCCGTCTGATCAGAAGTATGTGCATTGTATATGTGCTTTAGGGGAGAGGAATTGATCTGAAACTTTGTCACCTCAAATATACTGCTGGGCCATCCTAGGAAATCCTAATAAATCCTTCTGGTTTAATTGCTAAGCTCTCTAGGGCATGAAGAAATGGACAAAAGCAGCATGCTAAATGGTTTTCAGGGTGTCAGGAAGTCTAAGAAGCTGAAACCAAATATTCACTATCATTAAAGCATTTTTGTTAGAATTTTGTCTGTGTTATACTTTATTAAAAAAAAAAAAAAGCTTTATCGGGATGCAGAAATTGTTTCATTTTACAGGATTAAAGAGTCACCACGCTGGAGTCAGTAGGAAATCACAAGGGAAATTACACAGTAGTATAGGGAGTGGTTTTGTATGTGGGATCAAATCTTGTACACAATCTGAGAACACTATTTTATTTCCAGTGATAATACTATTTCTTACATGCTACTCAGTTTGAAGCAATTTTGATGATCTTGTCATTTCCAAATGCTGTGAACTGACTCAGCAACCCAATGACTTGACTCATGTTAGAAACTGAGAATAGCAGTTCTCTGCCATAGTGCAGGTTATTGTTTGCTGCCAAGAGCATGTCCTGGACACCATCCCCACTGCTGTCAAAGTTTTAATCCAGAAGTAGGTCAAATCCAGATGGTGTGTCAGTAAAAGTTAATATGTTTTAATTATCAGGCTATTTTTAGAAGGTTCAGCATGTTATAGTGCCAGGAAGTGAAGTGGAGCAGAAAGTAAAATCCGAGTGTGATGCTTCACTCTTCTTGAGATAGGGAGATGAGTTATGCATCATTAACACTATTAATGAAAATGAAATCGTGTCGGTCCTAGATGTAAGAACTGAGTCTCAGCACAGAGAATCTACCTCAGAAACCAGCACTTCTTGTTCACTTATGTCATGTTCCTGAATCCCAGCATCACTGTCAAGTAAGAAAAGTTTTCAGTCAGCCCTTTAGGGGTGTTGGTTCTATGTCCTCCTTCTTCCCTTTAGTAGGGTAATGAAAATACTTGTTATTTTGACCTTCAGGACATTCTCAGGAATGTTTTCTTTGTGTCTGAGCTCATATGAGTAGAACAACTTTATTTTTCCAGGGCATTTACTCATTCCTGGTAATAGATAAAGTGATGTAAATGAGCATCAGCTCCCTCAACCCCTACCTCAGACTTTTCTTGTGTATTACGAGGTCTAAATAGGATCACCTGGAGGCTGAGGTTAGGTAGCAGTTACTTTTGTGGTTGATGTCCAGATATTTAATAGAGCATGTAGATGTCTTTGGATATCTAAAGCTAGAGACCTAGATTTACAGGCGTCAGCTGCAACTACTAGTTGTGGTTCATTTCTGTCTTATATGTGCAGGTCTGTTTCTTTGCTGTGCCACATATTTCTTGTGTGTGATCTTGAGCAAATCATCTGCATTCTTTATCTACCATGTGTGCCATAAGAAAAACAATAACTTATACTGCTCTTTTAATGTTTTTATGTGCAGTATCTGGTTATAGAATTTTATTCCTGTTTGACACTCAGTGCAACCATAAAAAATAAAAATACTTCTTTTCTGAAAAGGGAAAAAAAAGATTCCTTGCCTTTTTTTTCAGCATGCTACCTGTGAATCCAGGCAAGGCTGATTTATTTCCATGTAAATGGCATCCTCCATTCAAATTAATTCTTTATGTAGTTATCAAGGAAGAAGTGCCGTTAGAGCCAACATAAACCAAATAAAAGGCAAACAGGAGAACAGACTGCAATGAATAATCCAGTCATCCCAGATTTCCTGCCCTCTGCCTCCATCCACTCCCTGGGATAATTGCAGAGTTTTGCTTAGCCTGGAAAAATGCTCGTCTTGCAGTTGCAAGCATATCGTGTTGGATTTCAGTTTTATTTTTAGTCAAGTGGATTTGCTGTCTCTTGTCAGCTTATTGTATTGTGTTAGCAGGGACATTTGAACAGAACAGAGGTTTGTTGGAGCTCCAGTGGGCTCCTGCATATAAAATCAAAGTTCTCTTGCTTACTTCATGTTCTCATTCATTCATTCAGTGTCTCAGAGACTGCCAAATCTGTGGGCAGGCAGCCAGTTTTGCATTTACTACTGGGTTTTCTGCTGGCTGCCAGTCACAAAGGATGGTGATAAATGGATTCAGCAGCACCTATTAGGATTAACTGAAGGCTTAAATTCATTTTGAACCCTCTTACTGCCAAAATTAATTATACTAAAATTAATTATGCTGTGTTATCCATTGAAGAACAGGCCAAGGTGAGGAAAATACCCACCTCAATGTTTACTATGGCCTGGAGCTGAAATTAATGGTGGAATCTATAGAACACAAAACTCATTGTGCTTACTACACCCATAAGCATAGATGCAAGCTTTCTGCACTGCCCGTTTTGAGTTGTCTTTAGATTTTGGTCCTTTAGACCTTGTCCTACATGCTTGCTTCAGTGACTCGTGTCAGTCAGAACAGCACCTGTATAGTGATTTGCAAGGCATCTTGGAGAGTAGGAGAATCCTCATATTTTTGTGAAAGTATCAGCTCAGGTGGAATCCCAGTTACTGTATTTCATGGTATAACATTTGGAAAAACATATGTTAACAGAAAATACTGTGACCTGATTGTTTTGCAAACGAAAGAGGTTGTGTTCAGCTAGTGTATTGATCACAATGATTCAGATAAGGCTTGTTTGGAAGAACAGCTGCTGAAAAACAGTGCAGTACTGTATGGAAGCCCTGAAACTCTCTACTATCAAAGTTGCAGAATGTCAGATGGCTGATACAGTAGAACCCACTATGGTGACACAGATTAATAACCTCATTTAAATTCTGCTAGGTCCAGGCCATGTCTGAACCAGACATGAATCTGCTCCAGAATCTGCTCTAGGCTAGACAACAGGCTGCAGGTTTAGCACTTATGAAATCGCAACTGTCAAGACAGTCACAATGTCTCAGTAAAAGACCCAACTCCTTCCTTTTGTGCCCTCTTCCATATTATGATAATTGTGAGGCCCATCTACAATCAAATTTCCTTGATCAGAATGCTTAAAATCCAAGTGCAGAACATCATTTAAAAAATGGAAGAAAGAGAGGAGTAAAAGTAGGGCAAAAGCAGGTTTGTAGAAACATTACTTAAAAATGAATCCTGCTGCTGCTCAGTCTAATCCAGTCAAGGAAATTATTTATTTTGACTACTTCAGAGGAGAGTCTTATTAATTTATCTTTTCCAAAGGCTCATCTATAGTACATACAATAATAAAAATCATCTCCTAAGACTCCACTATAAAACTCAGTATTCTGCATTTCTGGGCTATCTCACCCTATTCATTTCAGATAAAAGGATTCTGTCTTCATTCTTGTTCAAGTTACAAACAACTCCTCTATGTTTTCTTGCTGGTGTCTGCTTGTACTTAGCTTACAGAGAAAAATCTTTTTTGTCTCCCTCCTGCAGAAAAATATGGTGATGGGTAGACAATTAGACTTATTTCTCATTTGAACATTAAATTATACCGCTTTACTTATTAGTTGTGTGCTCAGAAAATTGTTACAGATCATGTCTTGGCTGAAGGATTAATTGAAAGTGGGTAGTATTTTTCTTTTTTTAATACAGGTAGCTTTTGTATTACCCATAATATCAAAGCTAAGTTTTGGGGTTTTTGTTTGTTTGTTTCCAGTAATTACATGTTTCACTAACAGACAAAACATTCCAGTTGAGCAGAAGTCTGAGAAACCAGATTCAGGAAAGCTACTTTAAACAGGTACCAGAAGTCATAACTGTATTAACTGTGGGTTCCTTCTGTATTTAACAAGGAGACATACAGACCTTCAGACTCATTCTGTTCAATTATGATTTGAATCTATATAAGGAGTGTAGAATGGACTAAGTTGTCAGCTTACAGTAGTTCTGTTAGGATGCTGAAATTCAACAAGACAGAAACCAAGACAGGAAGTGCAGAAAGAATGGCCTCTGTCAACCAGTGCATGGACTTATATGCAAAATAGCCCATCTATCTCAAGTCTTTTGGATTGGCTGCTGCGTGATGTGGCTCTGACATGTTCTGATTTTCCTAGCTAGCTTAAGATATCTAAGTTTGACATTTTGCCTTCTCCTAAATCATCCCTTGGGACTATACTGGACATCATCTGGTAACAACATGACAATGCAGTTGACTGGTTGATATGTCTTTGCATTTAGCCATATTGATATTGCATCTGGTTTTCAACAGCTTTCCACTTCTTTTGGCCCCTGATGGTAAAACATCGATTTAATTTCTTGCTTATTCTTACTTTATTTATTTATTTATTTGTGAAACCCAAGATATTTAATAGATCCTGCTGGCAACGTTTGTGTTGCAAAACACAGCTCTCTGATCTGAAGCAACCACCTGCCAAATAAGACCTGTATTTTGGGATGAGGTTCAAGTGCAGACCATAACTTCTCTTGTCCTTACTCTCTGGATCCTAACTCTGATGCAAATGAAATGTGGAGAAGTGGAGCACAAGGAAAATACAATACAAGGGAAATGCGACACTCTCCATGACTTGCTCTCATCTGGACCATTAGATATCAACTCCTTCTAGATCTTCATTAGAATGGCTGCAAATTAGTCCAGGAAAAGGAATCACTTTTGAAAAACAGAAGACATCCATACCAGACTCAAGTGTATACAAGATTCTTCCACTTGGCATCCATAGTCTCCTAACACAGGAACACCTGCACACACAACACTCCTGACATCTTCCTAAAACACTGAAGTGTACTGTGTCTTCTACAACATAAATAAAACTGATGTTTTCAGCTTTTCCTATAGCATGTGCATAGTTCAAAGGATTTCCCCACCGTTCTTCAGTGTCCCCATTATTAGCTGGCCATTTCTTTCAGTTATCATACATGAATATCATGTACCACACTGGAGTTTCATTCTTAGAATCCCATAGTCTTGAATACAATTATAAGGTCACAAGAAGGGGTTGGTGTGTTGGCTTTTGAGTCAAATTTTTCTGAAAGTAGTCACAAAGAAAGACCTGAAAATACTGGTACTACTCACTTTGAAGAGAAGTCTGATGGGAGGTTTAATTGAAGTTTATGAAATCCAGAAGGTGATAAATAGGATGAATAAGAGCTGTTGTTCATTAAATTCTATAGAACTCGAGGTCATTGATTGATACTAGTTGTATATCGCTTAAAAATTAACGAATAGAATAGAATAGAATAGAATAATTTTAGTTGTACTAGATGATCATTGGACCAACAATGATCATCTAGTCCAACCGCTTGACCAGTTCAGGGCTCAACAAAATTTAAAGCATGTTGTTAAGGACATTGTCCAAATGCCTTTTAAAAAATGACAGGCTGGGGGCATCAATCCTCTACAGGAAGCTTGTTCGAGTGTTTGACCAACCTCTTGGTAAAAAAATGCTTCCTAAAATATATATAAAGTGTGGGCAACAAACTTCTGGAATTGCTTGTTGTGTGAAGTTTTGAAGGAAGCATATTCTAGAAGAGTTAACAAATTCATGACCAACATGCAAAAGAGGTATTAAAAGCAATTAACAGAGTTATATCCTCTAACCCTTAATCCACTGACTGTGGATGATGGGGTTGGGGCAGCAGGTAGTGGCTCGGCCTATGCACTCACTCTAAACAACCTTTTCACTGACACTGCTAATTTTTCACATACGGTTTTATAGGAAGCTTCTCTTAGAGCTGTTGTATTTAGTAACTGTCTTTGTGTCATCATTTGCTTTGCTTGTTGTCCAGATAACAGGAGATAAAGAATGGTTCAGTTAGCCTGGGAGATGATATTCAAGCATCAGTTGTTTTACAAGTGCAGGACCTCATTACCAACATCCTCCAGAGTCATTCATGAATCACTTTGTAATGCTCAGAGCCTTGGAAGACATTCCCATACTCAGGTGGACCTACATAAGTCATGTAGACACGAACAGCATAGGACTACTTCATATTCTTCTTTGGCTTCTTCTCATCCTTCATGACAACAGTGACCAGCTTTTTCATACCCTTCTTGCAAGTGTGCATAGCAATCTCCATTTATGCAGAACTTGGAAGCAGAATACTGGTCTGGGTGGACCACTGGTCTGAATCCTTAGCACATGGTCTGACCCATAAGCACATTTTTAAGTTCTTGTGACATTCAACTTATGTCATCCACCTGGAACTTCTCTGAAGTTCATTTAAAGCTTTCTGTTAGAGAGAGTGAAGATCTCTTTACTAGGTCATTTGGACATTAAATTTACAGTACTTGGGTAGCTTAATTTCGGATAGAAAGGTCAAGATCTCAGCTTCTGAAAAAGAAATAAGGAATTAGTCACTTGCTACCTCCAATAAATCCTGGGAAGACAATCAATCAACACTGGCAGGCATAAGGAATAGGATTGGACTATATTGGACTGTATGTTCCACAAGAAGACATTAAAGATCAATAGAACAGAGATTCCTGGGGGCTATTTTTTGTGGCAAGCAGTACAATTCATGGACGTCTCATTTCTGCAAAACCTCAACTTCTAAGCAAGGCAGCAGGGCTCAACCCATAAATCCCCTGTAAGCTAACACCCTTCAGAACAAAGAAACAGTCCATAATACTCAGCAGGGTATAATGGAACCTTTTGGCTGAAAGCAAAATGATTAACAATGTAACAAGCAATTATGCCTAATGTTCAGTTAGCAACAAAATAAACATGATAAAATATGACCGCAACATTTTGAGTCAAAACCTCATAGAGAGTTACCATTTGCTCTTACATCTTCCTCTATGCAAATAGTGCATCGTTAGCAAAGTATTAACCATGTGCTTTCTACCACTGTTTAATTGCATGGGAGGCAGTTAAGCAGATCAAAGAGCTCTATTAACAACAGATAACCACAGAGCAAATATGATTAAAAGTAATTACAGTAAGGAAGTAATCTGCTAATTCTTCATGGTTCTGAGGACTTGGAGTGGAGTTCTCAAAGTGATTCTCATCTTTAGAAATCAGGATGTTACTGCAATGAGCTGATATGGTATGTTGGGTTTCAAAGCGTGAGCGATTTTCCTATCTGTATTTCCTCTTATGCCTTCTCCCAAACTTCATACTCACTTGTGACATGATTCAGAAGTGAGAAAATTCTTACCACAATAATTACCAACCTTTTTTTCCTGTCTTTTCACACCTAACAAAATTTCCCAGTCCTCTTTCATTTCTACACAGGTCATTCCTTCACCTTCCAGAGAGCATCTGGAAACAAACTTCAGCCATTCTCTTCACCCTTTCTTTCCTCACACATCCTTTCTGTATTACTGAATAGACCTGGAGATGATCTTTCACTCCTTCCACTCTTCCCCTTCTCCCTCAAGGCTAAAATATCCTCTCTTTCTTACCTTGCCTTTTCACTTCAGACATCCTACCGACACTGCCCCTAATAAGTCTTCCCTTTCTGTGCTGCTTCAGTAGACAACTGAGCAGATAATTTAGACTTAAAAGGAGATGGATATATGTTTATCTCTAACGTGAGTGGGGTTTGGAAATCTTCCTAAAAGGAGCCTTCTAAATGTGCATCTTCTATACGTCCTCTTTTCTCCCTTCCCAGACTTTGCTCCTCCTTTGCTGCTCCCTGGCTTCACTGACACCAAAATATGGATGGTCCTAGTGTCTTCAAGCACTTAAATACAAGTGCTTTTACAAATCGTTGTTTTACACTGCACAGCTTCTAACAGTGGATGAACAGTGTCACATTGCTGCTGACACTAGGGATCACAAGTAGAACCAATGGAAAAGCTTACTGAACCTTCCGTGGTTGGAAACCAACATATTTTGACCAGCTATAATTGGAATGTGTATTCAAAATTCCTATCTAACCTTCAGAGACACACTCTATGCACACAGAAACTGTTTTTTCTCTAAATCTATCTAATGCTTGCTATCTAACCTCTTTTTCTTTTTCTTCCATATTCTTCAGGTGCTGGTCAAAAATTTCATTTCCAACTATTCTTAAATGACCAAAATATTTCTGTTCCAGGCCTGAGATCTTGTCTCTGCAAAAGCCAACAGACAAGTGCTATCCCAGTGCTAGGACTGCCGTTATCTAACCTAGTATCAGACAGCTAAAAATAACAGAGGCCAGATGCATAAATTTGTATTAGAGCTCAGCAATTCATTCATTTTTTCCAAAGTTATATAGATACCTAAGTCCAGCTCCATATGCGTAACTAATGCCTCTGAAAAAATATGGCTAATTATAATGCCTAC
>NW_010260343.1:0-396 GCF_000690775.1 Eurypyga helias
CAAATTCACTGCCCCGGTTCCCCACCCCTGTCCCCACGCAGCAAAGGTCGGGGTGCACACACGTCCCTGGGGGGGGCACGGCGCCCTCCCCACCCGGCTCCAGGCTCACGTGGCAGCCACGGAGTTCGCAGGGGAGAGGCTGTGGCCAAGCTGGACCTCACTGGAGAGGAAAACCACATGTCCAGTGACACAGGGATGGGACACAGGAGGGATGGGACACAGGAGGGACGGGAAGGAGCCCACACCCCAGCCGGGAGGGGCACCGTAAGCCCCAGAATGAACACTCAGCACCCCTACTTTGGGCGGGGGGTTCACCCTCTCCCCTCCAACCTGGGAGCACCACCAAGCCCCTGAGGAGCAACACCAACCCCCAGCGTGTCCCGTCCCTTCTCCGAC
>NW_010260343.1:448-1712 GCF_000690775.1 Eurypyga helias
TTTGTGGCGTTAATATTTAAGGGAGGGGGGAGCGAAGGGGTGACGACGGCCAGGGAGAGCCAGCTCTTGGAAGTCAACTAGCAGGGTTATAGCCGAAGGCAAAGCAATAACACTGATGGATCTGAGGACCTGGGGTGGCAGAGGCTGGAGGAGGAGGAACACAGAGGAAAGCGGATGAGGAAGGGTGACAAACAGCATAAATACATTCTGCCCATACAGGAGGCTGCCACGAGCTTGTTGCAGTCATTTCATTAATTAGCACTATCCTGCACCAGGGAGGGAACATCATGCTATCCCTGAAGGGGACCAGGGCTGGCAGCGATGGGATAAGGCAAGGGGCTAGAGGATGCCAGCAGCCCCCAAAGCTGCCCCAGTCCATCCCACACACCCACTGGCATCTCTTCCGGAGCAATCCTTGCTGCCTGGGAAGCTGTGGCTCAGCCCCAAATAACACCCCAACACCCCCAAGCTGGCAGTGGATGGACTCAACAGCCGGAGCCCTTTTTTAAGACCCGCAACACTTGAGAGGCTTAACAACAAGAGTATCTCGATTATCCGCACCCGGAGCCCTTGAGCAGGCCCGGCTGCTCTCCAGCAGCTTAAGGGATGGGAATTACCGGCGGGGGCACCCCAGACCCCTCCACAGCATCCCCCACCCCCAGGCTTCCGCAGCACGCTGTGCCCCTCCTTCCAAGGGACAACGAGCATCCATACAACCCCCCTTATCGCCACCCTAGTCACCTCCCCGGCGCTTTTCACACCTTCCATCAGCAGCGAGGCATGTGCGACTGGCACCGGGCCACAGCCAGGCCCGGCCCGGCGACGGTAACATTTTGCTGGGAAAAGGGCAATTTAATTATCCTGTCTTCTGTTTCGTGACAACACAGGAATGTGCTGCTCAGACACAGAGAGCGCCACGCAGGCAAAGAGCATTGTGTATGGGCATCAGCAGCCCTGCCTGGCACTGCCCGGACACGGGTCCTTCCACCCCAGTTTTTGAGGGGCCAGGAGAGGCGAGCACACAGAAAGGATGGGGTTAAAGCCGAGCCCCAAACCTCCAGGTTTTTCAATAGCCCAAAGAAGCAGGAAAAATGTTTTTGTTGTCCAGCTGCAATGCTTCTCCTGAGCTCAAAGCAAGCGCCGTCTCTCATCTGGGGGCTGTTTGGCCAGCGTGGATCTATTTTTACAAGGAAAATGGTATTTGGAAGGGGAAGGTCGATCAGAAAAGGAAGAAGTATTAAAAATACTGCAGTTCTCTTTTGGG
>NW_010260343.1:1796-2201 GCF_000690775.1 Eurypyga helias
CGCCTTTTCTTTTGGGGAAGAGAAATCTATCCACAAACCCCAGCCACACTTCACAAACCGTGTCTGACCTTCCAAAACACCACTTACCGGAAAATTTACTATTAAAATATATTAAATAATATAAAATAATATTAAAATACACCCCTTGTCTCAGCTCCACCACTGGGATGAAGGCAGGATGTGGTGTCTGTTTTGCTGGGTTGCAGTTGGGACCATGCACAGAGGCAGCGTGGCCCTGCTCCATCCCCCTGGGGATACGGGGCACGGGGACGGAGGATGCTGCCGGGAGCTGCTCCCACGCCATGGGGTGGGCAGGAGAGTAGACCTGCCCGGCCAAAGCCCTGCAGTGGCCATCCGGGCTCGGTGCACAAGCAGCACGTGTGCCACGGTGTTTGTTGTGACAGC
>NW_010260343.1:2246-3541 GCF_000690775.1 Eurypyga helias
AGCCAAGCTGCCTTCCCAAGGACGTGGCGCAAACACCCTAATTAGTACGTTAATGAAACTCGTTGGCTGGGAGAGAGGACGTGTGAGGGGATGGAGGGGAAGCTGGGGTGTCGGGGCAGGACAATGCAGCTGGAGCACAGGGGTGGCTGCACAGAGAGACAGCCTGGCCACCCAGCTCAGAGGCAGGGGAGGAGGATGGAGAGCAGCCGGAGAGCCCAGCTGCAGCGGGACACGGCTCCTCCTTGCTCCTCCAGCCAAGCAGGAGCCTTCCAAGAGCCCCAAGAGCAGCTGCCACTTGCAAGGCAAGAGCTGGAGTGACAGTAAATAAGCCTGAGAGGGAAGAAAGGGACTTTCCAGATAGGAAAGTTGTCTTCCCATGAGAGAAAACAGATCCGTGTGGGGCACACAAATGGGGCAGGTGTTGTGCTGGTCAGTCAGGGAGTGCTGCCTTGGTCCCTCCAGCAATGCTGCAGCCACCCAAAATCCCTGGCACTGGAAGTTCCCACACCCCGGTGCAAACCCGGTGTCAATCCCAGTGATGAGCTGGTGTGTCCTGGAAATGACCTGGCACAGAGGTTACAAGCAGGTGACAGAGCAGCGAGCTTCCTGCCCACCCGGGAGTGCTGATGGGGACACCCTGGGGACACCAGTACTGCTTCCCAGCAACGGGCTGTGCCCCACAGAGCCCCAGCAATGCCGGAGAGCCCTGGGAGCTCTCCTCCAGGGTCCTTTTAAGAAGAAACTTGCGCTCCCACGTGTCGCCCCTGATTTAATTTTCACTGCCATCCCCACATCCAGGAGCAGCAGGCGCAGAGGTGCTCAGTCCCGCAGCCACGCGCAGCCCCTCACTGCAGGAGCAACAACAGACGCAGCTCGACGCAACGGAGGAAGCCCTGTAACAGATGGGTGACACCAGGCTGGGTGACAAAAAGCATCTCTCTCCTCAGAGAAATCTGGTCCCCCATGCCTGTTGGGGAGCAGCCAGGGCTCTGCTTTTTGCAGCACCAGTTAGCCTTGAACCAGCTCAGCTCCCCAAGGAGCAGCACGGCTATCCTTCCTCTCCTCCTGCTTCGGTTTTCATGCCAGCAACAAGTCACAAAGCGCTGGCAGGGTTGCACCATCCCCAAAGCGTGCACGCAGCAGCCCGGCCTCGGCGAAGGACGGGTTAAGCCATCCCTGTGCTGGCCAGGCAGGTGCTCAGAGATGGACCCCGCGGGGCAGGTCGGACCCCGAGTACCGGGCTTGCTTGTGCACAAGCTTACGTTAACCAGCTCTGATGGCTGCTCCCACACGCT
>NW_010260344.1:0-3238 GCF_000690775.1 Eurypyga helias
TCGTCCCCACGCAGTGCCGAAAGACGGCTCACGTTGCTTTTCAGTCGCAGTTACCCAAAAGGGCGCTTTATTCAGCCCAAAACGCCCAGAAAGCACGCGCACGCCAGCCGTGTCCTTCACACGGGAAATTCTGCAGGCCTGGCTCAGCTGCTGACTGCGGCTTCTGTCTCGGTGGTTCAGCAATTGCGGGGAAAAGGGATCGGGGCGCACCTTCGCACCCCAGATCCGCCCCATCCTTAAGAGGATTTTCTTCCGCGGCCCAGACGCGAGCAGCAGGCAGGGACAAGCTTCACCGGCAGTGCCAGCACCTGCTGACAACGCACCACCCGCAGACGTAACGTCAGTAGTGGTGCACAATCCGTGAAAACACCCCCTCCGGCTCTTTTCCGTCCCCCAGGGCAGCACGGAAGCCCTCCTGTCTCCTCCTCTGGGCCAAGGCAGCGAGGGACTTGAACGTCTTCGGCTCATAAATGGCCAAGTCCGCGATCATTTTTCTGTTCAGCTCCACCTGAGACTGAAAAGAAAAACTGCTGTTTGACTACCGTAATTTTTAGGAACAACACTGCAACACCTAATGATTCTGAGGTCTTGGGGCAAATGTGCTGCACAGTTGTGGAAATATTAAGCAGGACGGTCAGATGTGCCTCCTCAGCGGGGGGCGTCTCCTTCAGCCAGGGTGTGACATGTTTACGGGATTTCTCCAAGCCTGGCAGACGCCAAGAGCGGAAGGAGAAATGTCCGATCTCACGGAAGGCCGTGTGTTACAGGTTAATCCGCGGCACTTCGTATGTGTGACTACACAACTATTCACGTCTACCTCTGCCAGAAGCTGCTGGGTACCCTCAAGCAGAGAAGGACAGACTGGAGGGTCAAACCCCCTTAAGGGCCCGAGGCGTTAGAGGGTTAACCGTCCCCTCCGAGGGGCAGGTAGTACATCAACAGTTTGCTGCTTGCTTTTAACAGAGCCTGAGACAAGTGACACGGCCCTGAGATCACAGGGACAGGCATCGTGAGGGGCAAAAAGGAAAAATTAAGTTAGCTTTCAGGCTGTGCTTCATTCTTTGGGTTACAGTGTCAGAGTAACCAGGAGAAAAAGTGTATAAACTTCAGGAAGGATATTACTTTACGGAAAACATGTCAGAAATGCTACAAAGTCATCTATTTATTGGAAACAGATTAAAAGTTTTGAAATACGCTACAAATTTAAGTGTAGTTCCACTTTAAGGGGACACGCTACCTTTTTATTAGTCACAGCCAGGAGAGACAGGTTTTAATTTCACAGTTCCAGTATCAGCAAATTAAAACCGGTGCTCCAGAGCAAGGGAGAGTGGCACCAGCCCTGCATTCTCCACGCTCACTGCAACGCAAGGCTACTGACACTCTCCCAGATTCGTTGTGTCAGTAATAATTCTCCAAGCACCATCCTTACCTTGAGCAGATTGCTTATGAAAGCAGGGTATTTCAAACCATGTTCGAGGGAAGCGGCTTCGATCCTAGTGATCCAGAGCTAAAAACATGAAAAATAACATCTTGGATAATAAAATACTTGAAAAATAAGCCTTTAGCATGCTGACTCGCTCACATTTAGCAAAGATAACATTGTCAGACTTAGGTATGTTGCACTGAGAAGACTGTCTGCATGAATTTCAGAACGTGAGCTGTTCCAGACTACAGCGGGACTAAGCTTACTTTAAACTCTTCTTTTTCACCCACCAGTGAAACATTTTGAGATCCCCCCAGCGAGGAAAATGACTATTTCGCTTCTGCTCTTCTCCCATTTTAAATTTTATGCCTAACATTTAGCTCCTTACCGCTCTTAGGAACCTCTTCTTCTCTCTTCTAGCCTTTGTAGACCTCACAAAAGCTCTCCGAACGCTTCGTACAGCCAGCTTATAGCAGCGGTTCTTCCTTCCCCGGAAGTGCTGAAACCAAAACAAGATGTTCAGTTAACTTTAAGGCTGTCAAACCCTTCAGTAACACTAACATATGCTCGTTTGCACCTCACAGCTCTTCATAACAAGGATCACAAAATACTTCAAACATCAGCTAAGCCTTCCGCTGACCTATTATGAAAATATTATTTCCTTGTTTTATAATTTGAGGGAAACCTGAAGCTGAAAAGTTGGAGCAGGCTGAAAAATTTCAGTCCAGCTGGAGGGAGCCAAAACCAGAGTTCATTCCAGGCTGTTGTTCCAAGGGGAAGGCAAGCACAAAATCATCTTCAGTGCTTTCCACCAGCCTCTGAACTCACACAGTTATTCTCGCTCCTGAGCTGCCCTCTGTCAGTGTGAATACAGGGGTGGGACAGGAGCCTCTGGTATGTCACGAACATTGCAGTTACCCCAACAGGAAGCATAATGAAAGAAGTTTACTGGAGTTACCACTGACATCCATCTAACCTGAGGAAGGAAGTAGTTAGTGCTGCACAGTCAGACAAATAAACGACTGGTACTGGAAGGCATACTACCACCCAGGATGCCAACAGTCCGCTCCCAAAAAGGTTTTTACTGAACCTAGGTACAATAGCTTGAACTCCAGTTGAAATCCTGCTGTGAAGCAGTCTCTCTCACCTTCTAAAACGCACTTGAAGAGCAAGGTTAAAATATTTTTTTCTCCCTGCTCCTTTGCCCAGTTAAAAAAAAAAACCAAACCAACCAAAACCCAAAACCACCTCACACACTCACAAATCACAGCCAACACCAGTGTACAGTGTGCTCTATTTACAGAATGCTCTTCCCGCAGTGCTTGTATTCCTTCCGCCACAGGGTTCTCACTTTTATTCGTACCCATCCACGGGCACACATGTGCTGTCTTAGGGCACAAATACCAGACGCGTTCACGGCCTCCAGATTTAATCAAATACAACTTCACACACACAGAAAGCGCTAAATTGACGTGAGCCAACTTGACAGACCCCCACGTTTCCAGGAACAAGCACCACTGCTGGGCAAGGGCTTGCGGAGACCTGAATACAGGCCGCTCGCTCCCTAGACCCGGGAAGGACGGAGCACCCCCGGGAGGGTCGAACTGCCGCCCGTGCCGCGGGGGCCACGCAGGGAGGCAGGCAGGGTGGCGGCGGGCACACTCACCCGGGCATACTTGAGCACCTCCTGCACCCTCCAGAAGCGGTCGGTAAGGCGGCTGCGGAGCCAGCACGGCGCGCTCAGCAGCACCATCTCCCCCGCCGGTTCGCGACAGAGCGCAGCGCCCCCCGACTTCCGGGGCGGGGACAGGAGGG
>NW_010260345.1:0-4977 GCF_000690775.1 Eurypyga helias
ACTGGGCCTTTCCTTCAGCCCCGGCCTGGGCCTGGGCCTGGGTTTGAGCTTGGCCTTGTCCTGAGGTCGGGCCTGGGTCTGGGTTTGTGCCAGGGCTTAGAATGGGCCTTTCCTTGTGCCTGGGCCTGAGTTTGGGCTGGGCCTTCTCCTGAGCTCGGGCCTGGGTCTGGGTTAGTGCTGGGGCCTAGGATGGGCCTTTCCTTGGGCCTGGGCCTGGGCTTGGCCTTCTCCTGAGCTTGGGCCTGGGCCTGTTCCAAGACCTGAACCTGGGCCAAGTCTGGGCCTGAATCTGAGCTGGGGTTAGGGCTGGGGCTTGGCCTGGGCCAGGGCTTGGCCTGGGCCAGAGCTTGGGCTGTGCCCCTGTGACCCCCTAGCAATCCGCCCTTCCTTCCTCACATTCTGCTTGCACATTGCCCTGCGCAGGAGGTGGGAGATTGGAGGAAGGACAGAGCGTGGGCCCCTGCACCCCAAGGGCAGGGCAAGGAGAAGGGGTCCTGGGAGCCATCCCACGCTGACCTGGCGGCAGCTCCCAACCCCTCTGTGCACTCAGATCAGTGTCCCAGGACTGCATGTGTCCCTAGACAAATTCTAGGGGAAAAAATTGCATTATTCTGTGTTAAATCAATAACCACTGCAGGGTTTCGCTGTCTTTTCTACGTCCCAGTTTTCCATCGTGGTTTTTCATTAGTTGGTGTCCTTAGTTTGACTTTAATGCAACTCGGGACAATATGTCAAGGGGGCTGAGTGACGGGGACATGGTCTTTGTAATGCCTTAAAGACGGATGCTTACGTGGGACCAGGCTTCTGCCCAAGGGAGGAAGCACGGCTGACATCAGTCGGAGGGAAAGCAAGCTGGAGTGTTGGCTGAGAGCCTTGGGCTGGAAACTGGAGAAATCTGGAGGAAGAGAGGCAGAAATCTGGTGTCAGGGCTGGGACTGCTGCGAAGTCAGGAGAGGGGGAAGAAGTAGGGCTCTGGCGTGACAGACGTGGCGATGAGCGGTGGCTTGAGATAGCGCGTAGTCGAGCCTGGGAGATGGAGGATGATGCCCCTTTGCACCAAAAGGCCTCAGAGTTTGCTTCAGCAAACTGCTGCTGCTGCGTTTAAACCCCTCTATCAACACAAAGGATCGCAGCGCTAATAATACCAGCCACAGGCATGAGTTTTTCTTCCTGGGTTGGCTTAGAGAAAATGCATAATTTAATCTTTCATTTGAAATAGGCCCCCCCTGCTCAACAGTTATGGGCTGAGGATGACTGGGAAGGCAATTTTCTTTTTAAAACCCATTTCTTTCAAAAAGTAAACAGGCTATTTATATGTCAAATGAGAATGCTGGTAACCATTTAGACACATGGAGTATTGACTGTTTGCTCTAAATATAGCAGATGCAATCGCTCACTTTGTTCCTACCGTCAGGAATAGATCCCAGCTCAGGCACTGGTGCTGGAATGTGCAAAGGAGCCCGGGGGAGCCCAGGTTCCGTGGAACAGATCCCTGCGGGGAGGCTGGTGGTATTTATGGTCCTTGGCTGAGCCAAGCGGGAGGTACAGGATGCTGCGTCCTTTCTGTGGGGCTGAGCCGAGAGGTTCCTTTCTGTCACTTTTTATGGGCTGTTTCTAAAGCGAGACTTGATTCAGGCTCCGCGGGGGACACTTGCTTCCGTACTGTGCTGGTTTTAACTCTCCCCTTGACTCTACGGAGGAAGGCGGCTAATTGCTAGGCTGCTGATGGGTGAGTCAGGCAGTCGGTAGAGCAGGTGACAACAGGCAGATACCATTCAGCCCTCCCTGAAGCGCTGTCAATCAGCATTTCTTTGTGCCATTCAATTCCCGGTTTGGGTCATGTGTTCCCACAGCAGCTGGAACACACAGCCTTATCTAGTTGGCTTTCCTCCCTGCCTCTCACCTTCTCGTTTTTGTGGGAACAGCTTTTCCAGCTCCCTCAGGTGACCCATCTCTGTCCTTTGGGGTTTGTCGTGTCTCGTGACAAGTCTAGAGGAGAGCGAAGATGCTTCGCAGTAGGGTTGTGGTTCAACAAGCTTCTCCACCGCTGAAGATGCTGGTGAATTGGCCGGATGAGGCTGTGTTCACTATTCAGCCTGTGTGAGGGGCACAGTGAGCTGTTGTCTGTACCGCGACGGTGTGTCCGTATCCCCGATGAGGACTGTTGGGAGAGGTGAGACCCTGCTGACAGGTCGGGGAGGGAAGAGGAGCCTTTGGGCATGCAGACAAGTGTTGACCTCAGCTGAGGAGCAGTGCTGGTGTGTCCTAACCTTCACCTGCCTTTGTGGAGCTCCACGCTGTGCGACCCTCGTCCCAAGGGGGTGACTGTTCGGTGACCTGGGTTACGTCCTTGTGATGCAGTTCCTAACAGATCTCGCTGACAACATGGCCTTCCCCATCCACATCACTGTGCGGTCCCTCTGGGGTCTCCAATTCGGATGGGAGGGCTGTGTCTGACCACCTGCTGTTCTCACGTGGAGCTGATGCTGATCTGCAGTTCTTCCTGATTGTCAGTCTGGATTTTTTCACCCGCTGTCAGTTCCTCAGCAGAAGGGTTTGAACGAGCAACCTGTGAAAACTCCCGGTGAGGCAGCTAAAACACGAACAAAGATGCTTAGTGTTGAATGAAAAGAATAATTTCCTCCCTGGATTTGCTAATAAACCTGGAGTGCAAATGATCGACCTGTTTTTCCTCAGTTTGCATTTGAAGGTCTCTGTATAATTCACTTGCTGCACAGCCAGAAATGGGCAAATGTCCCCAGACCAGCTGATACCCTGCACCTTAGAGCCATCACGTACCCCCACTGCTCACCCCAAAATCTGATTAACCCATTATCCTAAAAACCAGCGGATCAAATAATCCGCATCCAGAGCATCTTTTCTTACTGCCCGTTCCCTTTATGATACCAATATTCTTCTTTCTTCTGTCATTTCTATACAAATTGCACCTCCTGTCTGCGTCCAAAGGTAGCTTTTGAGGGATTTACCACCAGCTCTTTAATTCAGCACCAGGTGACTTTCTGCCTTTCCCCATTTCCTTACGACAACTTGATGTTTTTATATCGATGGTCTGGCATTTCACCGGGCTCCGCTTCTCGCTGCCGGACCATCTGGAGCCTGTTGTGCTGTTGCCACCGGCTCTGTTACAATATTTTACAATGTGGCTGTCACCAGGTTGAACTTTCTCTCTTCCTCCTGCTCCTGTACTGCATCGTCAGCCTGAATTTTCTATTTTAAGACTTGCCGTGGTGGGATAATTCTGAATTGCCAAGTTGGGAAGCTGTTCTCAGGGTTGTGGACACCTGGGATAGGGAGATAGGAACGAGAAGTTACAGCTCCAGCCCTTGGCTGTGGTCAGCGGCACAGAAACGTTGGCCCTTTTTGCCAGGTGGTGGCTGTGATCCTGCAACTTGCTCAGGTTCCTTGCCAAGATCCCCCCTAATTTTGTCCAGATGGGAATTTGGTCTCAGGCTCTGCCCTGTCCTGGCATCATTCAGGGACCATTTCAGGGCTCTGATGCCCCTGGCTCCTCGGAGGTGCTGATGGGAACGGCGGGGGGTCGTAAGCCGAGCTTCATCCTTTGAAGCGATGTTGTAGCCAGAGACATTAGGCCCTGGAGGTCTGGCTGCCCCCAGACACGCCGCTTGGCACCAGCACGTGTTCCCATTGCTGCTGGTGCCCCGGATACTGGTGTGAACAAGCAGCACCAAACGCACCCAAAGCACACCGGTGCCTCCTGGAGCTCACCCGGCTTTGGCAGAGCCGCTGGCTGCTGGGGAATCCCTATGATGCCCCATCCCGAGGCTGCATCCCATAGCCCAGGAGATTCCATCCTCAAGGAGAGCGGCTGCTTATCCCAGGTAGCCTGGCGTATGGGCTGGGACAAGAGGTGGCACGGGAGGTTTGGCCATGCTGCTCACGGCTCCGGGTTGGAGCTCTGAGAAACACATGAGGGTATTGGCCTGGCCATGACGGCCAGTGTTTCAGTGCCCCGAGCCTCGGGGGGAGAAGGGACAATTCGAGGACACAGGGAGTGTCCAGCAATCTCGTGATGCCACCCCACCGCTGAGCAAACACGGGGGCTGACCCGGGCTGCCTGCCACCCGGGGGGAGGTTCCCAAGCCAGCGCGTGGGCAAGGGGAGCACGGAAGGCTTCTTGCGCAAGGTCAGCTACGCAGAAACATGGATCCAGGAAAGCAGGCGGCCAGGTCAGCCGCAGCTGCCAGCCTGGCCCATCTCCGGTGTGACCATGGGGCATCCCTGGGTGGTGGGTCCTGGGAGTGCTGGTCCCCGCAGAGTCCAACCAGAGTCAGGCTTGAGCACTCCCAACCTCAGTTTCCCTCCAGTGCAAGGGGGCAAAACTCACCTTGCCAGTGCAAGGCAGGAGCTTGGAGTGTGAGTTTGGGCTGTCCCTGAGGAGGGACGTGTCCTTGTTACCACGGGACCAAACCAGCCCCGGATCCCTGCTGGCTCTCACCCGCGGCGCAGTGACTCAGCACCGACCCTGCCATTATTTACAAATAACGAGTGAGCCACAGAACACGTGCCACGAAACACATGAGGCAGCGTCGTTCGCGCTCTCGATACGCAATCGTGGCCTTGAAGCAGCGCTGCAAGAGCCTGCAGAGTGCCAGGCCTGGGCAAGGATTGCTTTCCTGACCCCCTGGATGCACACCCTGCACGTTGGGAAGGTGATGGAGTGGGACAGCACGTGTGTGTGCAACCCTGGGCACACGCATCCCTGCGTGCATCCCTCTGTGTGTGCATCCCTCTGTGCTTGCATCCCTGCCTGCATCCCTGTGCTCGTGCATCCCTGTGCTTGTGCATCCGTGCATCCCAGAGCAGCGCTGCCCCGCGCGTGGGCGCAGTGCAGGTTTCGCAGCTTGCTCTGTTGGGAGGACAGGCTTGTCGAAATGACTTTATCTGGATGCATGTAGCAGAGACTTGTTAATGGGACCACATTAAGGTG
The DNA here is from genome assembly GCF_000690775.1 of Eurypyga helias. Taxonomy (NCBI): domain Eukaryota; kingdom Metazoa; phylum Chordata; class Aves; order Eurypygiformes; family Eurypygidae; genus Eurypyga; species Eurypyga helias. The sequence goes on from NW_010260345.1 coordinate 4,970, forward strand.
GTGTTGGG
>NW_010260346.1:0-507 GCF_000690775.1 Eurypyga helias
CCCTTCCCTCCAGCGTGTCGAACACTGAGGAGAGGGCGACACTTGTCCACCGTGAAGCAGATTCAGCCACGTGAACAAGCAGAAGCTGTGATCTCAACGTGTTTTCCTCGGGGCCCAGAACCAGCGTTTCAGCTCTGGCCAGGACAGTCATTAACATGCTCACTCGGAACTCCGCCAGCCCAACCCTTCAGCGCACCAGGCTGCTGGGATTCAGGCGAGGTAACCCATCATCAGGGGGTTCCAAATCAAGACTGCTGAGCCAAGCGCCCTGGCTCAAGATGCCAGTGCCAACTCTGGAACTGGGACTTCACAGCGTGGCAGGTCAAAATCCCACATCAAGCTGTTATCCTCTCCACCGATTAGATGAGTTCGATGGCAGTTCAGGGACACAAACCGATACCCCCTGTGTCGGACAGAAAGACAACTTCTGCAAGCTCCAGTCAAACCAAACTCTGGGGCCTCCAGCAGCTCTTCCCTGGGTGTGCAGGCTCTTAACGCGAACACCCC
>NW_010260347.1:0-2651 GCF_000690775.1 Eurypyga helias
CTCCCAACCCTCTCCGGGAAGAACTACTTGATCTACCCTCTGTCAGTTTAAACTTGTTATCCTTGTCCTGTCACTACAGACCTTTCTAAAAAAAACCTCTTCAGCATTCCTGACGTCCCCTTTGAGTGCCACCATCAGGCCAATTCCTTATCCACTGAGTGGTCTATCCATCAAATCCATGTCTTTCCAATTTAGAGACAAGGATGTTGTGCAGGACAGTGTTACTCTGCACAAGTGTTGCTCTTCCCTCATCCACCAACGCTGTAACCCCGTCGTAGAAGGCCACCATATTTGTCAGGCACAATTTGCCCTTAGTGAAGCCACGTTAGCTGTCATCACCTCCTTATTTCCATGTGCCTTACCATGGTTTCCAGGAGGATCTTCTCCATGATCTTGCCAGGCACAGAGGTGAGACTGACCAGCCTGTGGTTCTCTGGGTCCTCCATTTTCCCCTTTTTAAAAATGGGGGTTATGTTTCCTCTTTCCTGGTCAGTGGGAATTTCACTGGACTTCCACAACTTCTCAGGTGTGATGGATAGTGGCTTGGCAACTTCATCTGCCAGTTTAGTGGGAGATGTTAAAGACAACAAGTCTTCCAATCACTTTTCCAGGAATTTCTCCTAAGAATTTCAGAAGCTCAGGTTTAGAGAAAATGCTGAGTCCTTCATAAAGGTTTTACAGAGGAGAAGAATATAAATATGTATTTCAGGCTCATTAACTTCCTGCTTTGAATTTTTCTTCAGACATTGCCTTTGTGGGGAAAATAGAAACTGTTAATAGACTGTTGTGGTTTTTTTTTCTGTGCATCAAATGACTTTTAGTTCCAAGTAAACTTTTAGCATCCACAGAATCCTAATTCAATGAATTCCACATTACAACTGAGCAAAACATGAAGCGATATTTGTTTGTTTTAAACATACATGCTGATAATTTTACTACTTCTCTAGTTTTTCTGTTGATAGAGTGAGCAACCATTTCCTTTTCACCTAGTCTCTTCTGCTCCCAGCTTTACTTCCTGCTCTTTGGTTTACTTCTTCCAGGATGAAGTGCATTCAATTTAAATATTCTTGAGATATCTTTAATCATCACTGTTGTTCTCCCCTCTACTTTAATTTTAGTAGATCCTCTTAAGGCAGGTCAGAAACAGAGCTGCACAAAATGCTGAAATTGTGGACTCACCATGGGTTTATTCAGTGCCATAATGATACTTCCTGTTCTGTTCTCTATTCTTTCCTAATAATTTCTAGCATGCTATTTTCTTTCACTGCTATTGAGCACTGAGTTGACATTTTAATTGAACTATTACAGCACCAAGATACCTTCCCCCCCCCCCAAATGCTAATAGGTTGCCAGATTTCATCAATTCAAGATTGCTTTTCCTCTTGAGTGCATCACTTCACATGTATCAACACTGAAATTCATTGCTTTTTTATTCACGTGCTCTATACTATTAAGTCCATTTGCCTGTCCTTTGCAGTTAGATTTTACCAGGTTGAATGTCTTGCTATGATCATTGAACTTTGTCACCTCACTTTTCCAGGAACATAGGAGGCTAAGCCATAAGGCTTCTAATTTTATTTTTAAACCAGAAATTAACTACCCTGAAAACTTGTTAATTCAGGATCAAGGTTGCTCATCTGAGTTCTGTTCCATTACTGGCTTACTATGACTAGTTCAATCCTTCTGTGTTTTGTGTAGAAGACACACGAGCAGATGAAACCTATCTTATCCGCGTTTGCAAAGAGCAGCCAAATATTTACTGAGTTACTTATTCAACTTGATTAAATGAACAGAATATTAAAAAGGCAAGTAACAGGGGGAATATATACGACAAAACCATTCAGCCGAAACAATTTTATCAGCCATTCAAAGGAACAGACTTTTGGCATTAGGGTTGTTTGTTTACTAATTGGATTTACTATAGCAGTGATTACTTAGTCTCTCACGATTTTCTGTACTTCAGCATTCACCTCCTGTCTGAACAAAATCTGTTGCTGCTTATGGCAAGATTCCTGTTTCCTTCAAAGAGAGCTGGGTCAGGCCTCTACCTTGTAAGAAGGTTTTAAAAGATCTGAACAGTATAATCTTGTTTTCCAGCTAGCTAATGTTAGAGTAGCTCTGATATATCTTTTCCTGTGCCTTTCAGGAGATAAGAGACAGACAGGTCATATAAAAAGTAGTTTGATTATTTTCCACTCCATATAGAGTACTCACAAAACATTTGTGAAATTATATAACCTGTCACAATAACTGAATTTTCAGCTTTCAAGTTGGAGGGGGAAAGGTTTCAGATAGTTCAGGAATGAAGAACTATGATTTGTGTTAGAAGGAACAGGGTATTGTATAAACCAGTATTTATTTCTCCAACATGCTTACAGTAATTTCTTCTGTTGAGATTCTGCAGGCTTAAAACCAAAAGTGAGTTCATTCTCCCTCCACCTAAACCAAATCTAATGTATAAATTGATTTGATTGGTGACTAGCCAGACTCCAGGCATAACTCTTCATAGACCTGATTTTTATGATTAGTCTGTGTTTTCAAATTAGCACAGGAAATACTCTGTAAAGGGGAAAGAAACATTTCAGCACCCTTTCCCAGGCCAATTACCTTGAATGATTTTGGACCCCTGTGTCTGGATCTGCGCGCTCTTT
>NW_010260347.1:2669-4722 GCF_000690775.1 Eurypyga helias
ACACGGGCATGGAGAGTTTGCCCTCCGTGCTGACATAGCCCAAAGGGTTGGGCAGACTGGCTGCTGTTCCTGCTGGAGCTTCCCTACAGAACAGGAGCTTTATCGACTCTTCAGTTGGGGATAAAGGTGTAGGACAGAGGCAGTTGTGCTGGACAGATGGTTCAGGTATTTTTTCTGCCTGAAGTGGGGTTGTACAGTGGTTTGAGGGCTGCTTACTTCTGTAAGCTGAGTGACATAGCCCAAAGGGTTGGGCAGACTGGCTGCTGTTCCTGCTGGAGCTTCCCTACAGAACAGGAGCTTTATCGACTCTTCAGTTGGGGATAAAGGTGTAGGACAGAGGCAGTTGTGCTGGACAGATGGTTCAGGTATTTTTTCTGCCTGAAGTGGGGTTGTACAGTGGTTTGAGGGCTGCTTACTTCTGTAAGCTGAGATGGAGTCCAGGCAGAGAAATTAAAAGCTTGTTTAACAGACTGATTAGAAAAGACCAATGTTTTATGACCTCCTCTGATCCCTGAGCCCATCATGAAATGCTCTTTCACTAAAGTAAAGCACTCTTAATTCTAGCTCTTGTCAAGTGCCTCCAGGACCCCCTTGTCTACTTTCTGTAAGGGCTTCTCTGCTTTTTACCTTTTTCCCCTCAGTATTCAGTCTGAAGTTTACTTCTTGTGATGATTCTCCTTTTACCCATCACTTCATAAATCTCAAGTCTAAATTCGAGAGTTGTGAATGTTGAGCGGTACTTTGATGTTTTACGATTATTCATACTTTATATATTGATATTGTACTTCTTATTCAGAGCATCTTCAATCTCTCTTATTCATGTTTCTGTTCTCCTTTGATCTGTATCATTAGTGAGTTCTTATTCTCTGTGTGGATACTGCCACCTCCCTCCGCCCTTTTACAGATCTTACCACTTCACTATTGATTTTCTCTTCGCTTTTTGTTTGAGATGTCTTCTTTATTCTTTTGCGTTTGGATTTTTTTCCCTTTTTTAAACTTAAGTGCAATTGTTTATTTTTCCACCTACTTGATAAAGTATCTTTCCCTTAAGCCATTTTACCTAGAAAGCAGCCAGTCAAAAAGAATTAGATAAGAATAAGATCGGTTCCAGGAGAATTTTAATTTAAAATGAAATCACAGGGAAATGCTTTAGAAAAAAAATCATCAGTACGGAGGCAAAAATATTAATCTTAGTTTGAAAACAGTCTTATGGAAAAGGTTTTGAGTTCATCTCATCATATTTATTTTTTGGGAAGGGGAAGGGAGTAAAACATTTTATAGGTGTTCAAGAAACGCAAATCAAAATAGCCAAAAATCTTGAACCCTTCATTTAGGATTTAATTTGTATTTTTAACTTGTGTTCCTGGTGATGTGTTAATGTCCCACTAGGTCCACAGAGAGAAACCTTTTCTGATATAATTCTTGAGTACTTTCTGCTGTTTGTGTGTGGATAGCTTAGCTATATTGTAAAAGAATGTTACACAACCTTTCTTGGTTAAGGAAGACTTGTAAGCCCATCTAAAGTGTAGGCAACTTTGTCTTCCACTTTTTGAGATGAAGGTAGAACATTAATCTGTTCTGCTCTGGAAAGTGTGTGATCAAGCTAGACAAAAATGTTGAAGGAAAAGAAAAAAATTATTTGTTTTTTGATGTCAGAGGAGGCTGAAATGAAAAAAACCCAACAAAACGTGAATTAAATGTTTAGTTAAGAATGTCTCCTATTCTAGAGAATAACAAAGAAAACTTATTTTTCCATCTTGTATTTAATGCCCATCTATTTAAACTCAATCTTACACACAGAACCATAGCTTTTTAAAAAATATTAAATAATTACTGATGACAACGACGGTAGTATTTTCTTTTGCTTAAATACGTATTTTTGTCTTTGGGACTGGTGTTGCATATGAAGAGCTGTGCTGCTCAACGGCTAGGCAGTCTTCTAGAGGCAACATAGCTAGAGGGCAGCAACCTCCCTTGGGAAGTAGGTTGTGCTGTCTCAAATACTTGGCGGCACTTGGGCAGGTTTAACCTCCTCACCGTGTAGGAGGCATTC
>NW_010260347.1:4734-6906 GCF_000690775.1 Eurypyga helias
GAGCCAGAGCTCAGTCTCTTCATGCCTGTGACTGTCTCCTCTCTGTCTGTCTCTCCAGCAGACTCCCTGACTCTCCCTCCTCTCTGAAACTGCCTCCCCCTCCCCACCCCATCCCCTGGCCGCCCCAGTCTCTGTCTTTCATTTCTTCAGGACAGCAGTCTTGCACTAGCTTTGCCTCCTGTTTCTGTACTTGGGGTTTAGGAACTCAGTGTGCCTGATTTCCTGGGTAAGTTATGTCATTGTGATGCACCCGTCTCCCCGGATATCATCCTGGTCTGGCAGGCCGTGGGTGTTTCGCAGAGACAGGGCTTCCTGGCAGAGAAAATTAAGCAGATTACAAAAATTTGCTTTGTAGCAGACGTGATCACAGTCCTCTTTTCCACAGACTTTTGGTGGATGACTTTGAGCAAATCACGTAATTACTCTCTGCATTGGTTCTCATCTTTCAAAGCAGCGAGGCTCAGGGCTCTTCTGTATTTCATTAGAGGAATCTGAGCTAGATGCATCAAGAACTATTGAGATGCTGCAGTGCTGGAGTGTTGGAGGCCATACAAATACCTAATGTGGACTGTAAATTTTAACTGACAATTATAAAGGATTTTTGCCTAATGTCTAGGCTTATTTTATTTTATTATGACTCTCACCCTTGCCAAGAGTTACCTCATGCTACATGAGAGATTAATCTGCGTATAGGAGAAGTGGTGGCTTATCAGGCATCGCTGGCCTGGTAATGTTACAGGAAGTGTTGATCCTCCCGTAGCAGCCACTGCAATAAAGGATTATTGCAGGGAGTGAGCTCAGAGCTGCAGGCGATGTCTTCTGAAGAGTTGCGGTCCTGGGCTTGCTTCAGCAGTCAGACTGACTCTCCAGATAGCTTGTTTTTAGTCTGCCATAGCATTTGACATTTTTTTTCCTTTCTTCCTGCATACCTCAAAGTCTGTTCCTTCTCACCAATCAGAACATTCATGGTCTGCTGATATAATTAGGAAAATGGAACATGCTGTTCAGAGGTATTGATCTAGCATTTTATTATATAAAAGTTAGCAATGTTTAATTTCTTGTTGTCAGCTTTCATTGTGCTAAAGAAATCAATTCACTATTGTCTCTTCTCCATTATTCAATTGTCTAATGAGCTACCTTGCAGTCCAATCAAAATCAAATTCTTGTGATGAATCACTGTATGAATGGAGAATACATGAACCCACATAGATGAGAACTATCCCAAATCCATTTTAGGTGGGATTCACTTCCCTTCAATTAGAAATAAAGCTGTTCTTTTCTATTTTAAAAAAATTAAGTAAGACAGGTTTTCTGTACTTTCTCTGAACTCCACAAGATGTTTACTAGAACTTTTTTCCTCTCATTTATGATTCATGTGTCATCCCACCCTCTCTGAAAAGGTAAAAATCTTCCTTGAATTTCACTGTCAAAGTGATACCTCTCGTATTTTTCCCTTCCTACCTCTCTCATTCCACGCCAAATTAATCTTAAAAAGCAAGGACAGAGTGGTCTTGCAGGAAAGAAAACTATATTCAAAATATATCTCTTTATTCTGGTTTACTACTGTCTCACAGCAGAGCAAATACCCTCATTCTCTAAAGCAACTACCTCAATGATTTGCTTTGTATATCACATGGGCGCAGTCATCTTGACCTCCACTTGCAATTTCTGAAACTGCCACAGTACAGATGATGATGATAGAGGTAAGAAATAAATGTAGCTGTATTTACTTGTTTATAGGTTACATGGCTACATTTATTGTTGTTCCTTAGAAAAGACTATGAGTTTGCTGCTCCTACTATTTTTTCTAGTTCAGATTCTGTGGGTTCTTGATTTCGTACAACTGAGGACTGCAGCTTAATACTGATAATTGCCTGAAGAAAGCAGTTTAGGAGGAATCGAATTTTAAGAGAAATAAAATAAACATGTTACTCAGTGCAGGTAAACTAGGCTCCTCTCAGAATTCTCAGAAAAAAAATCACTAATTCTTAATATTTCTCTGAAGCAGAAAGCTGAGTCAGTCTTTTTCATGTTTATTAATTTATAAACCTGTTTTAAAGCATTCTCCTGTCTTAGAAAATACCTTAAAGCACATATAAGGGAGGGCAGGGAGAGGGGATGCTGTAGTACGAGTTTGCTAGAGGCTGCCTGGCCAGGATGAGCGAGTGGGTG
>NW_010260348.1:0-1388 GCF_000690775.1 Eurypyga helias
ATTACCTCCAGTAATTATACTACAGTGAGTGATGGCCATAAGCCCTCCCTGACCCCTAACCAGGGATGCTGTGAGTTAAGCAGCCACCACCAGCCTGGGGCCTCCAAAGGCTTCTCAGAGGATGCCAGGGCTTTCTCAAGGTGAATAAGACTTAGCAGGGCCCTGTGGCCATGCTGCGTGGTTTGACCAGCTCTGCAGCCCGTTTCAGAGCCTGGCTTGGCCGGGACAGGAGAAGCAGGACTTGGGACGGGGATGCAAAACTCCTCCTCAGCTCTAACGGCGGCTGCAAACTCCTCTCATCCTCTCCAACACCCGCTGTGTATCCAGTTTTTCTGTGCTATCAACCAAATGAAGGTCCCAAGGTTTGCAATGGGAGCATCGGAGGAACAGAAAGGGTTTGGGTATTTTTGCTGGAGCATGCAGCGATGTCACCTTCTTAAGCAAACGTATCTAGAGGGAAATCAATGCAGATAATATTTAGAATATTAAAAGAGCATTAATGCTGGCAGCAGGAGCATAAACATGTGGACCATTTTCATTGATCTGGAACCTGAGCTGGCTCATTTCCAGTAATGCTGCTCATGCTTTTTCTTTCTGGCACTGGTCTTGGGTGGGGTGTTCCCCACAGAGCCGTATATACCTGGCAGAAAATCAGAAATCACAGCTACACACCCGCCAGGCGACAGCTTTGCAGATGCCTAGATGCAACAGAGAGACATGCAAATATCATTCTGGATCTCCACTTTCCCAGTTACACCTGAATGCCTTTGCATCCAGGAGTAAAGTTTGGACAGAGCTTGGTTGCCAAGTGACACGGGTTGCCTGTGGAGTGGGAGCTGGAGTAGGAAAAGACCTTTGCAAATTACTGTTTGGCTTCGGGAAATTGATTTTTTTTTTTTTTTTTTTTTTTTTTTTTTTTTTTTTGTCACACAGACATGCGTATGCTGTTTGTAAAAAGGTGCTTCCTTCTTCCCCTTTACTTGCTTGCTTAAATCCCTTGGAGCAAGGGGAATAAGCTGAAAGTATTTCAGATTTCCGAAAACCAGCTGATTTGCCCCAGGCTCCTGTAAGTTTTCCCAAATGGGATGAAAATCTGCTGTCCCTTGAGGGAAGTCATGTCCCGTCCCCCCCTGTCCTCCCTGTGGGAGCCATAGCTGTGAGGTGTGCTTGTTTCTTCTTCTTATAGAAGATAAATAATTATGGTTTGTTCTGTCCTTTCTTGTTATTTCTGTGGTTATTATCTCTTCTTGGGAGTCTTTAAAGACTGATAAGCTGACGAGTGCTCCCCCCACAGACATCAGGTTACCCCTGGGGCAGCTGGACCAAGGTTTCGGGGAGCTGCCCTGGGCTTCGGACAAACGCTTCTTCCACAAAATGAAATGTGAGAA
>NW_010260348.1:1492-2155 GCF_000690775.1 Eurypyga helias
AGGGTGAAAAATAGGAGCGATTTCCAGGTGAGTCAATGTGTTTGCGTGGTGAGTTCAGAGGGCAGGGTTCAACTGCAGTTCAGGGTAACTGAACACTCAGCCACGTCCTAATTCCCAGGTTGCCTGCGCAGAACCCCAGGATGTTATTCCCAACCCCCTGCTAGGTAACACAAGAAGAATGCAGTTAAAATAACCCTGTGCTGCGTTCCTCTGCAAGCCAGTGGGCTTGAGCAGGTTCCCCAGGGGCTGGGTGAAGACCTTCAGGTGCAGAACGCGTCTTTCTGAGTGCATGGATGTTGTGCCGGCGTTCCCAACCCACGGCAGCATGGGGCTGCAAGGGTGGCGAGCTGCTGCCGGAGCCGAACCAAGCGCTTGCTTACACAGCAGTTCATTCGTGTCACCTCATAGAAGTCATTGACGCAGGAGCCTTTGCTGTAGTTCCAGGCCGGTCAGTGAAACACTGTCCCTGCTCATTTACATTTCCCTATTGCTGAATCATGTTATTGACGATTAAACATTTTTGTACCAAAACACCATTAGTGATTCATTTGTGCAAAACAAATGATGGGTTTAGTGTGTTCCGAGGGGGATGGCTGTGTCAGCCCCATATCTTTCTGCATGCCCTTGGCTGAAGAGCAGCGGCAGCTGCTGGGGGTTTCTCCC
>NW_010260348.1:2486-3215 GCF_000690775.1 Eurypyga helias
CAGCGGGGGGGAGGAGTTGGGGGGAAGGGGCGGAGGATGGCGGCTCCGCACCCGCCCGGGCCAGGTCCACACTAGTGCGGCCGAGTCCACCGCCCCCTTCACCCCTCGGCGCCAGGGAGTCCTTACACAGCGGGTGGGGGTGTGTGTTTGAATTCAATATACAAGTACATAAAGATTCTTTGAAAGGCGCTTAGTGGCTTGAAATATTAGTACTCTCCTCAGATATAGATTCCTGGTTATGTTTGAACAACCCATGTGGTAAATTGTGCTGCTGGTGATAAATTATATTTCTCATGGACCCACTTTCTGAAATAATATCCCACTCTAGCTTTTCATTCCACGTTATTTCTGAAGACATTTCTGTCCTGCAGAAACGTGAATACCATTTTTGTTAAATGACTGTGTTTTTATTAGTTGCTTGATTGGCTGATAAAGATAAATCTGACCATATTTGTCATTAAGCACATTTCTATCTTTTTTTTCCTCTACTTCTTTAAAGAAACAATTAGTGGATTAACAAACGTTACTAATTCTGAGCTTTTCCAGTTTGTTCTTCACTATGTCCTTGTTAGATTTTTTTCCAGCATCTCATTTTTCCCTAGTATCTCTTTGCCATCATAATTTGAACTGAAATATCCTAAACTCAAACATTCCTCTGCATCTGAAAACTGCCAGAATTTATTTTTGGCAAGGAACACAGAGACGAGATGAAGCCACTTAAAGCAAGCA
>NW_010260349.1:0-518 GCF_000690775.1 Eurypyga helias
GGGAACCTCGGGGCAGCATCACTGAACCGGCTAAATAGGAGGCGTTACGTGGGCAGACATCTTACACAGTTTTACCTGTTGTAATACACGGGAATACAGTGGGAAAAAATCATCCCTTTGTTCTTGGAGGTACCAGTTTGCGGGGCGCTGTCGGAGCCGGGGCACGGCTGCCGTACCTGTATGTTCGAGGATTAAGCGCTGGCTTTTCGCTATTGACTTTCGGTCCGTCCTCCGGTGGAGGGTGAAACGCCTTCCTCCCTGCGCAGCTCATTCAGCTGTATTGATCTGGGTGCACTCGGATTGATCTGGGTGAACTCGGATGCTGCTGACACCAGGCCGGCATCCCGGACTGCCACGTTTCATTGGGTCCTTGCAGAAGACTCTGTTAGGGTGGGTGTTTGCCCGCTGGCCAGCGCAGCGCTCACCTTCGCTCCTGTGTAGCGATAGGTAGGGCTGTAAGCGTAGTGCGGCAGTGAGGGGTAGGGTTTGTGACTGCGGAATGGAGCAATGCCTGTCTC
>NW_010260349.1:544-22194 GCF_000690775.1 Eurypyga helias
TTTTAAAATTATTATTTCTGGTTTCTTACCCTCTCAGTGCGTTTTTCTTTTTTCTCTCTTAACTTTGTATTGCGATACAGTGAGACCTTTCTGATTTCTGCTTAATCCATACCCCAAATATTAGCCTTTTTTTTAGCTTCACAGTGAAGTAACTTTATTGATGGAGCTCCAGAAAGACTTTTGTATGCTGTAACTTAGCAGTGAAGGCCATCTTTTTCCCTTTCCCCACCCTTCCTTCCCCTGGGCTAGCCATGATTGTACACATCTGGCCTCTTTAAAACTCATTTGGATAATGACTTTCCCAAGTCACTGTAATTCAGTTAGACTTCTCTTTGGAAAATGGGAGTAGAGGGTAGGTACATAGGGTTTCGTTGTTGTTCGTATCTTTAAATGGTAAGTGATCCTTGTAGTATAAAAGCAAATAGAAAAATTGTGCAAGGAAGCGAAGATATGAGTAGTATGAAAGCAAAAATCTTTCCAGGAGATATCAAATGAAAACAGAGTTTTATTAACAACATTTTAAACATTGCTAGCATTTTTGAGAGCTATTTGAGATGCAGAAAAGAAGAGGTGAGTTTATGTGTACTCCACTGTAAAGATTCCTAACATTTTTTTTTTAAATTCTGTGTATGCCTTCCATTGTAACCATTTCTATTTTCTGTATGGCATTGCTTATTGTTACTAGTTCAAGCCTGCGCATGTATATATGCCTGTAGTACACATATAGTATATATGCCTATAGTACACATACAGTAGTGTGGCCCCAAGATTTTTTACAGCATGTACTCCCAACCTTATAAGAAATACAGCTTTACTGAGATTTTATGAGCTCTTCTGTGACATTGTAGGTAAGGGTATCTTAAAGTGAATTAATTCATGCTTGGAGTGGACTTTCAGGAAGGTTGAGTGAAATAATGGCAGTAGTTCTTTAAACATAAAAGGGGGGGTTAAGGCAAAGACCTTAAAGGTAATTGTGAATACAGTGGAACAAGCTTGGACCCCTTTCTTAAATGTCTGAGAAATGAAGAGGTGGTATTTTGTGGAGGTTTGTTGTTGTTTTGGGTTTGTTTTGGTTTTTTTTTTTTCTAAGAATACTTAGAATTGCATGTGGTTAGAGAACCTCAGTCTCATTTGCAAGAGCTTTGCATGCCCACACATCAGACTGTCCTCCTGAAGTTGAAGGTCCAGAAAACAGAGTGAGAACAAGGATTGGAAGCTACCTGGGGGAAAAAACTGGTTTGATATGTACTGCTTATCAAATTTAGAAAAGGCAAGAGTACAAGTCTGCTTCAACTGCCATCATCACACATCAGCTGGTGTTGTGCAGCTCTTCGCGTCAGTCAAGACACACCTTCCAACTTGTGCAGGTGAAGGAAGATCCTGTTTTCTGCTGTGCAGTCTTTGCTCATCCTCAGGGCACAGTCAGTTTAGTGCATTAAGGGGGTAGGGCTTCTATGTAATAATACTGCTGTGAAGCTAAGCAGTTGAAGCCTTTGTCGCAGTGCTTATAAATACCAGGTTATCAGGAAACACGTTCATCATATTTTTTCACCTTAATATTTTTCAAGGTACTGTTGAAGCTTTTCTGTTAGGAAAGGGGAAGAGAGGGTATGTTGCTTTTGTTTACGTGAAAACACACTGATCACCTCTGCTGTCACCGTAGTTAGGAGTTTGGATCCAGAGAGAGTCTTGTGCCCTTTGAACCAGTTATATTACTAATACTGGCAGACAGCTGTTGTCTGCACGGTTTTACGTTAGTGGTTGAGAAGGATGCTTTGCTGTGCAGTACCGCAGCTGGTTTGTACACACCAAAGGCAAGTTGCACCGAGAAGTAATGTAATGAAAAAGATGGAATCTGTGTTAAGAGTCTGTTCTGTACTATTTGCAATCCCTTTTCCTGTTTTTCCCCTTACTTCTCTCGTCTACCCCCCCTTTCCAAATTTTTCCTCTTTTCCCTGACCTCAAGTTCAGCACCGCTTCCTTCGGAAACCCCTACAGTTTTTATCTACTTCTCTTTACGTGTTTCAGACATGCCACTTCCTCTTTCTCCCTCTCTCTTATCGAGGTATCAACAGAGGGAGCACTCTGAGCACGTTTCCTCCGTCTGTGGGGGGCCACGCTGACCGCCCGCAAGCCAGAGCTTTGCTTCCATCAGAAGTACTGCTTGGCCCTGTGCTGTGGGCTGGGGGTGCTCGCCGAGACGGGAGGCCAGGGGAGCTTGGCTGGTAGACTCTAACAGCTCTACAGCCCTGGGTAAAGCAAGGCCCTTGGGAGCCTGGAGCATGGCAGGATTTGTATAAACCTAAACCGCACATGGAAGGTGGTAGGTGTGTCTGTCATTCTTGACTGCGCTTTTGACAAATTTTAAGTTCTCTCTCCAAAATGGTGGAGATTTTGGAGCCTTTCAGGAAAATAGCTGTAGGACGTTTTTAAATAGGAATGTGTCATGTGTCATTCTTGTCATCCTTGAAAGCAATTCAACCGTTTCAAGTGAATAAGGAAAAATCCTAAGGAGGAGGATTAGCATGACTTTTTTTCACTTTCATTTTTTTAAGCAGCTGTAAAGTAGCTTTATGTAGGAGATGTTGTGTAAAAATCCTCCCCAACCTATAAAAAGGCTTTATTCTCCTTCTCACATGGGGTGTTAATTCTTTTGTTGTTGTTGGTAGGTTTGTTTCTCACAACAAGGCAGTTGCATTGGGGTTGTTCATTATCTCGTTTCCAGTTGTTCAGTGATGATATTTATACAGCCTGTGAATGTCTTCATGGTCTGAGTTCAAGTGGAGTTTTCATAAACTGTGATAAAATATTTTCAGTAACCTATACAAAATTATATGCAAAAATAGCTGTCACAAAGCTTTTCTTCCTAAACATCAAGAGATAGACATTTCTGTCATGAAAGATTGACAGAGCTGCCTTCTAAAATTGATCAAGATAGGGGTCTGAAATAATGAACTGTAAAATATATAAATATGTGTGTATATGTAAAAGATTATGGAAATAATTTCTGACTGCACTGTCTTTTTTTGTATGTTGGTATCTCTTCTGCTTCTTCCTTTAAAGTAGCTCTTCTTTTCTCAGTGTCTCCATTATAGTTGTTTTTATATTAACCATTAAGATGGTTTCTTAAAAGAGCAGAATTCTTCCTCCTTCTTATGCTAATCAGAGATGCATATGTAGATGTAGTGCTGCTAGAAAAGGTATTTTTTTTCTGCCTGGGTTTAAGGAAGTGTATGTAGTAATTGATTGCAACACTTGAGAAGCAGTTTTATTTTGTTATTAATGCTGAGTGCATACATATTTCTGTTTAAACTGCCACTAATGCAATATATACAATTTATCTGTAATGTTATTCTGATTGCTTCTTTTGTAATTGCTCTTCACTATATGTTAAAGGTGGGGTTTTTTTTGAGATCATTCTACCAGCAGTGTGTCAGAATTCATATAGCAGATGAGCATTGACCTTGTAGATAATGCCTTGACTCCTTCCACACTTGAAGGAGAAGGGATGCATGTGTTAGGAGGAGAAAAAGGAGAGCTTGGTAATATGAAATGAGCAGCTGAAATTTCAGGTCTGAAATGTTAGAGGTCATTGAAGTGCTGAAAGCAGGTTAGCCGGAGTGGGATCAAAGGAGGCAAAAGTGCCACAGAGATGGTATCTGTTGTTTTGATCTGATACTGCTGTTACGGAGCAAGCTCATAAAAATGATGTTTTTTAAATCACAGAATACAGAATCCTGGACCAGGGAGTGGATATCTTCCCTGGATGCAAGAGCAGGAAGTAGCTATAGGGCATATCTACTTTCTGGAAGCTGAGTAATGATGAAGGAATATAGTAGGGGGAGGGGAACAAGAGAGGAGGTGAGTATCAAGATTCAGTAATTCAGCTAATGTAAAAGTAATTGCCGACAGTCTGCTTCATACGGAGAGGAAACACAATAAAAGCTTTAAGTCCTTATGTGTGAGAGAATATACATCACTGCAGTTCAGTACTCATGGGTTGTGTTAGCAAATGGAGTTGATGCTTCCCCCCTTCTTTTTATTGCTGATATTTGAGAAGCATCAGTAGAAACCAACTCTTGAAAATGCAGTGGTAATGTCCGCTTAAAAGCTGTATGGTGAGCTAACTGTTGTGGTGCCTGAGCTCTGCTTTGTGCCTACATAACTGTAGCTTAGAGAAAGGAGCATCCTGGATGATGATGTGTGGAAAGGATGTCTTTGTTCTCATTCTTACAACAGTTTGTATTCCAGTGGGACTGTGGCTGAGAATTTGTGCTTCTGTTTTGTGCTTTCTGTCTGGAGTTCTGGATCAGAAATTGTCTGTGCTGAAACAATTCTCTTCAGCAACAAGGATAATGCAGTATAAAAAGCTGAGCAGTTATATGAGGACAATATCTCTAACTAATAATGAATGTATAGGGTCTGTGTAGAGAGGTGCCTTTTGAACTCTGCCTTTGAAGTTCATTAGAAATGTTGTACAGAAGAAAGAAGTTGTACAGAAGAAAAAGTTCCTCTTTATCTCCTTCTTGCTCTTTCATACTCTGCAGCTAAATCACTTCTGATCGTTGAAACCAGCTCATGTCAAAACCAGCATAAGTTTATTCATTTATTTGAAGACCAAAGTCAGCATTGGTGCACAACTCCCCAGGGAGCTAATGCTTTTTCAAAAATGTCCATACGGATTTGTTGCATGTGTTGCAAGTCAGGGCCCAACTTGATCCCGGGCACAGGGGTTGGACTAGGTGATCTTTAAAGGTCTCTTCCAACCCAAATCGTTCAGTGATCTATCAATATTTAATTAGCTTTCAGTGGTCACACTGATCATATTTAAAAATTAAGTGCTTTGTGTCCCACAAGTAATTTGTAATGAGTGAATTTGTGACCTGCCTTAAAAAAAAAAAACAAAACAACAAACAACCAAAACCAACAAAAAACTCCCAGCAAAATAGAAATCCCCGCAACAGGTTGTGTCATCTGCTTGCAGTTTCCAGGAACTTGCTGGTCAATTTACAAAGCAAAGCATTGGTCCTTTTTATTGATAATGAGGTCTCAGAGACACAAAAAAATCACTTCAGGGTGTTTTCCTGTTTGTTTTGGTTTGGTTTTGTGGGAGGAAGTTTTTGGAGGTCAGTGCAGCGGCTGGTGCTATTCCATGTTGCATTGACTACCAGTGTCTGCCTGACTTCTTTTGTAGCAAGCTTGATTTATAAAAGTTTTAATTAAGCATAGCAGAAGTATTAGAGTGTAAATGTACACGTACAGAACTTTTAATTTTTTAGCCCAGTGTAAAACCATTCTTTGAGAACTCTCATCTGAGGTTTAAATTGAGTATGTCCTCTGTGGTTGCTGATTCATTCTCAGCACTGGCAGGAAACATTTTTAATACTCTAGTAAAGTTGTTTCGTTTTGTTTTTCTTGTGATAGGCTTGTGCAGCATTGAAAATTTGCTGTCCTTGTGGCAGATATAAAACTGGCAAGCAGCAAGACCTTGGCTTAATTTTTCAGTGTTTTTCTGATTCCTGTTCTCCTTTCTGTGACGTCTCACCGAGTTTTTATTGAGCTGTTAATGCTCTTCTGTCCATTTCCCACTGTAAAAGGGCACACCAGAAATTCAAAAGTGTGTCCAGAAAAAGTTGCCTTTATTTTGGGGTTTCTTTATGACAAAGTTTTATAAAACATTTTGCTGTCAAATTCAGAACATTTATAAAAAAAGTGTTTTACCTTTTGGCCTTATGTTTGCAAATGTGAGGATTAATGTCTTGCTGTGGAAGAGTGGTGATGCTTCTCTATAAACTATATTTGATGGTTTTTGGATGAAGATTGATTACCTCAATATTTTTGTCATCAACACCTTTATGGAAAAATACCATATCAAGACCTTTCACTCTAGGCAAGGTCATCTTAATTTTCTATGAATTAGTCTGGATACTGTGTTTCAGCGACACTGCAGAACTGCAGGGTTTTGTGACTACAAATATCTAACTTTTTGGCTTAAATTGTCAGATTAAAAAAACCCAACCACACAAACCAGCCAAAACCTCTCAAACAATTCCTACCCAAAAAAACCCCCAAACTCTAGAAGAACCGAACTTTGTTCTTATCAGCTTTTAAATGACTGGGCAAAGGGAAGGAGAAAGGGGTGCAGAGAGGAAAGCCTTCCAGTCAAGGTTGAGCTTGAGAAGCCTTGCCTCGAGTGTGTGATCAAGCAGTTTGTGACAATGGGTATTTCTGAACATCTGCGAGTGAGCACCAGCAGTTCCAGGCAGGGCATGGCCCTGCTAACTGGGAAAAGAAAATTGCACCACGCAAAGGCTGGTCTGGTAGCAAGCAACACGTGGAACTTCACTTGCTGATATAATGGCAATTTAAATTCCAGTTTCAGTAGAGTGCGAGAGATGCCTGCATATTTGTGAGTCTTCAGGATATTAAAGATTTTTTTCCTTAATGGCATGTGGCATGCTCTATTCTTCAATTTTAATTTTTGTTCAAGGAAATGTCAAGCTGCTAGCACTGGAGAGCACTGGCTTGGTGGTTTGCAAACTCTGCTTTTTTTATACCTTTATTTTTAGATTGCTTGTGGTAAGGAAAAGGTTAATTACTATGCAATCTGGAAATCTAGAGTTGGTTCAGACTTAAATATTTTGATATTGAAGTCAAGTGATATAAACTGGCTCCAACTAGTAGATTTGAATGATTTTGATACACTTCTGTGCTTTTGTTGTATTTTTGTTTAATGAAACCGGTAACATTTAACTTTGATCTCATTTTAACATTCTAAGCCATTTGCTGCGTTGAGCAAATCATTTCACTAGTTCAGTCATTAACCTCAGTCTGAGACTTGGTTGTTTTTTAGTCTTGATTTGATTATTAAGTGCTGTATTCTAAATAATTGGAAATGTGGGTTTTTTGTAGCTATTTGTGTTAGTAACTTTAACAACATAGTTAATTTTTCAGATGACACAGAATGAAAACTTTTTGTGGATTTTGTTGGATTTTAGCTAATGAGCTTATACATTTGACCAGCTTCTCAGCTGCTTCCTTATTTTTGTAGTGGTCTATAAGTCTTGTTGCTTATAGTGAGCCAAGTTTAGGTATCATTGTAAAACTACACCAACTTTGTCAAGGTAACATGTATTTAATAGAGGGAATTCTGAGTATAGTTAATCCAGTTTAGGTAACTGCTATTGTTGATGGAAGGTTTTAATACAGCAGAAAATAGTACCTTCTATGTCTTGTCTGCTTGACAGAGTGCTGCTGAAGGCTTTAACTGGGTGTCCTGTGTGATGAAGTGTACCTTTGAACAGCCGATTAGTTTGTGCAAGTAAGACTGGCTCTTTCTGTTGTAAGAAACAGCCTTTCAACTGGGAGAGAGATCATACTGCTACTGTTGCTGTCGGCTTTTGTTACAATTGTCTTTAATGTTCATCTGCCTGGACAGCTGCTATTTTCTTCTCAGTCCAGTAATCACTTCTAAAATGGGAAAGATCTTTATTTTCTTTGAAGCTTTATATTAAAGTCCCTTGTACCTGCTGACCATTTCATTCATCAAATACCTTTATTTTGCTACATTTAAAACCAGTTGCAATACACTTGTTTTGCTTTGACCACTAAGGTCAACTTGAATGGTCTTTGTTCTGTCACCTCAGACTGCCTTTCAGAATTGCTGGCTTTGATTTACATTAAGCATGCTACTTATTTTAAAGACTACATTTTTTGCGTGTGAAGCACCTATAAATAGTGCATTTGATTAGCTGACATCTCGATTATCTGGCGGTGGTTCATGAAAGTTTGAGATAAGATGCCATCTAGTTTACGATGAACTCTAGTCTGACAATTCAAAGTCGTCTGCACCAGTTCTGGAGTCATGAGAGATCTATTAATATGTATTCCTCTGCAATGTATTTGATAGTTTGTTCACAGTTGTGCAGAAAACAGTCTTGTTTGTTCCTATGTGTTTCTCATTCCTTCACCTCATTCTGTCAGAAAGCAGTTGCTCCTCTTTCTAGCACTTTCAAGGGGAAAGAAGCATACTTGTCCTTCTATAAGTTGTATTTTGTTGTTGGGTTGGTTGTGGGTGGTTTGTTTTGTTTTTTAAATAAGTCTACATCACACTTCCTCGCCTGTTTTTCAGGAAAGATGCTCTTCACTTTTTTTTTTTTTTTTGGTCCATCCTGTTCAGGTACCTGATGCTTTGTCCTCTCTTCATACTTCTTCACATTCATCTTTCCTTCTCTTTTATCTGTTTGTCTAGTGCACTACTTCTCTTTTTAGGAAAATTTCCTGTATACTTGCTTTACATTGTCTTCAGAATTCTGTAGATCTTTGCATCTTAACACACAGTTTTGAGACTCTGGTGTGGAATACAGCAAAACTGGGGTGCTTCTTTATGAATTTTGCTTCAGAATTAGGGAAGCAAAACTGCAGCTGGTTTCTCATAAACACCATGTTGGGAAGGAGAGGGACTGGCTGTCTTTTAGAGACTATTGCTTTAGTCTGCTGAGTATTTTTTAAGTCAGAATTGGTACCCTGGAAGGTAAATGCTGAGGGGTGTGTTGCAAATTGTGTTTTGCCAGCCACCATTTTGATATTTTCTGTTGGAAGACTGATGCCTTTGATGGAGAAAAACAGGTTGTGGAAGTTGGCAAAGCCAAATGCTGAAGTCCCAATGATTTTTAATTTGGAGAACTTAGAAGTATGATGTTGCTATTTGAAGTAGTAGTTCAGTTCCTTTCTGTTCAAGTCTGCCAGTGTCTCTCTCAAGAACCAAACCAAGGAGCTGATGTAAATGCAGTCATACAAAGCAGAGGTCTTAAATGCAAGAAATGCTCTTTGCCTCTAGACCTTCTGGAGTGTAGGATTACTTTTGGCTTCTGATTTCCTTAGGTCCAAGAACTTGGATGATTGTAAGCCAGGGAGAGTCATTAGAAGGTTTTTCAAATGGATGGTGCCCAGGAACCTTTTTCGTAGATGAAGGAGAAGTAGAAGAAGCAGCAGCTCTCTGCTTAGCCTTGGAAGAAGTGGTCAAGGTAGATAACATCATAAAATCATAGAATGGTTTGGATTGGAAGGGACTTTACATCCAGTGACAGTGTTATCTCTGTCCTCTCTATTTCTCTTGATTGTATGGTTTTAACCTGCACGCTGCCTCCTGGATGCCGCACAAAGTTTCTGTGCTAGTATTGGAGGAGGTTCTACTCGTTTCGTGTAGAATCTTTCTTCTTGTCTCTTCTTTGTCTATATGCTTTGTTCTGTTCCAGACAGTACCAGTGTTGGTAACTGGGGGTGGATGGGAGGGGGAGGTTGTCAGAAGAATAATTGCTTATAAAACAATAGGGTTCATTGCCTCATTGCCTCTGTTTATGTTTACTTGGGTTCCACAGAGCTCCATCCTGCTGCTTCCTCCCCTTTCCCCACTCATCCTCAATGCAGCAATGCTCTCTTCTGTCTAAATGCTGAGTATTGTTTGGGCTTTCTGTCCATACACAGCTCTGCTGGACTTTCCCATTCAGCTAGCACACAGTGGCTCAAATTTCTTATTGGAGCAATGCTGTCATCAGGTCACAAGCTGTTCTTGCTTGCCATGAAAGTCAGTGACAAGCTTTCAGATGTATTTGTTTGGCTTGCATCAGTTTTTGCTTTCAGGATTGTTCTTCTGAGGCGGAGCTCTGCGTAGTACCTCCCTTTCGGAGGTTTATTCTAGTCGTGAGTGTTAAAGATCTCTTGGAAACGAGAGTGTTTCTTCAGGTGGAGGAGACTTCTTGACTTCTTTAACCTGCTACCAGAGATACCTGTTAGAAGAGCTGTGTCTTCTACTTGGAGCATGACCTCTGCTTTCTGAAAGGGTTTGCCTTGTTCAAAATCCAGAGAATTTCTTTAAGGGAAAATGAAAAGAAAAAATTTTAGTAGAAGTGCCTCCTTGCCCAGGCCTGATTGAAACATGGGATTTAGAAAAGCACCACGAAAGCAAAACGGAGACGCTAATAGCTGTGATGTGGGAATGTTTTTGTTCATAAGAGGAAGAAAAAGTGTGTTTGTGAATTCCTTTTATTATGACATCCAGAAGTAGTTACCTTCGGAAATTGTTTTGAGCTGAGAAAACAGAGGCATTAAAGATACCATCTAAAACTTATTTCTCCAGAATTGCATCCTGAATTCTAAAATTGAAATTTGAAAGCTATTTAATGCACAGAGTCAACACATGTTATCTGATATGATAGTTAAGTTTATTTGCCCAAGGGTTGTCTGGCACTTGTGAATCTTTATATGCAGTGATTTCTGTTTCTAAACCAGCATTTTTTTGCAGCACTATTGCTCTCTCCACAGTTTGAAGGAGAATAAAAGAACCTGATATAAAAAGGCAAGTTGGTAGGGATTATAAGCAGCGGTCTTATGAGGCTTCATTATTAATAAAGAAAAAATATTATATTAGTGGGTGGTAAAAGTCAGATTTTAATCAAATGTGGCCTTCCTCCAAACACTCCTACATTTGCCTTCCATTGTTACTCACACAACTGAGCAAGTTGGGGTTTTGGGTGTTTTGTTTTTTTTTTGCTTTAGGTGGGTTTTGGCTATTTTTCAGTATCATCTAAAGGTTAGTGGGGATGGTTTATTGCTGGCATGTGAATCTTGTGTTGGACCATAGTGGTGAAATGCAAATTACCTGTGGTCTGAGCTCTTGCACGTAGACCTATGAGCCCCAGCACACACATAGCTTTCATAGCTTCTGTAATGCCTGATAATCTGCCGTACATGGAAGCATGATAGTAATTGTCCTTTCATTTGGCTTATAAATTATGAAACTGCTGAAGAGTTCCATACTGGGCCTGACTTCCCTCTATATGCAAAGTTTTGTAGTAGATTGAAATGCTTGGATTTATGTGAAAGAGGGTTAGAAGAAGAAAAAAGCTGATTATTTCTCTTCTACGTCAAGCCCAGGTTCTTGCTGTTGCACAACACATCTGTTTGTGACAGTTTATAATGCATCAGTTAAACCATGACACTAGTTTGTAGTCCTAACATTTGACAGGTCAAATCACAAGAGCTGCTGTTGGGGTAAATATTTTGCAACTGCTGTCTTAAAAATAATAGAAGTCCATGAAACTGAGGGAAAACAACATAGCTTTGAAATTATTTTAAGACACTGTGTTTGTCTGCAACTGGCATCACAGCAAAGGGCTGTACCACAGTCTTAAGGATTTTGGCTGTATCAAGCTGTTGCTGCCAGCAATCTCTTTTTGCAGAAATTGCCACTTCCAGCAGTGGGAATACCATAACAGGATGTATCTGTGCACCACTTTGCAGTCTTGTTACTTAATGTAAACCCATCTTTATCTGTACTTCAGGCAAATGTGGCTAAGATGCAGAGGAGTATGTTGTGTTCTCCCCATCCTCCTCCTGTGCTGAAGGGTTGCTACTTTTGGCAAAGATGGGTGGTGATAGTAGCAGCTTAGGCATCTATAGTGAAATCCTCCGAGCTCATCTGAGATCATGTTCATAATTACACTCATGCTTTTCTAGTCTCATTTTAATGAGACTAGGTGAATGTTACTGTTCTAATTTTAACAGTTAAACACTATGCAGTACACAATGTGAAGATTATGAACAAATTGTTGACCACAACCTCTTCTCACATTTCTGGGTGTTAAATAATGCTACATCGTATCACTGAAAAGGTAATTGTTCCCTGGATTTCCATTTTTTTCTGTTTGACCTTCTACCTCAGCGCATGTCCATCAGCATCTACAAATAATATCAAGGCAACTTGGGCATAGAATCACGTGGCAATTATACTGGGCTGGTACTTCCGAGTAATTTTAAACAGCAGTTGTTTTCATGGCATCAGCTTTTCTATTCTGCTTCCTTTTTATGTTGATACATTCATTCCATAGCAATTCTCATTAATTTAGCCAAATGGTAATTTTATATATAGTTCTAGCTATATTTAACTGTAAGTAATCTTCCTTCTTTTTGTTCTGAAGAAGTAACTAATACCCTTCCTAGCTTCCCAGTTGTCTGAGAATGTGATTTAGAAACCTCGAGAGTAGCATTGCTAACAAGTTTTCATGAATAGTTTGTCAAATGGGAATTATTTGTCTTTGTTTGCTTTGCTTAAGTTACAGTTCTCCTCTCCTTTCTTATTTATCCCAGCAATGGGTATAATCCTTTATACTTTTTGCAACTTTGAATTATTTTTATGGATATTGGAGGAGGCAGGAACTCATGATAAGATGATGATGTTAAATGTTTCCCTCTGAATCTATTGTCTTCCATTTCTTCTGGATGGCTTCTTGTGTGCATTAGTATCTGAGGGGAAGAACAATGTTAAAACAAATGAACCAACTCTCAAGACAATTTTGCCTCTAAGAGGCAGTGCATTATTAGTTCAGTTACGGGTTAATGCAATGCGCATTTGCCTACAAACTTGATAACAGTGTGAGTCAAAAGTGTTTGTTTGTAAATGCTGTGTACGGGGAGCATCTGTTGTAGCTGAGAGGTACTCTGCTTGTTAGAACCAGTGAATTATGGTAAAATTAATCTCTTTCAGTGAAGTAGTCTGATTCTAGAAGTTTGTTGTCCGAGGCAGAAGGACCATTCTTCCCTGCAGGAAAGGAATAATTAATTAGTGGAATGTATGGGCTTTAGCATATTGTTTATGAAGTTTGTATCGGAGACGTGAGTGTGACACAGTAAATTCAGTGAGAGGCAACTATTGTGATAGGCTTAAGAAAAGCCGAACAAATTCTTAATGCTTATTAGAAGTACCTGTCTGAAGTTGTTTACCACAGAATTGCTATGAGATGCATATTCTGTATGGGAAACACCCCACTCACTATATACAGAAATACAAACACACAGACTTACTGTTGTTTTTTATTTCCCTAACTGTAAATGCGAGATTTTTGTGATGAATGGTGAGCATACTAAATGCCTTAGCTGCAATATAAAGTATTTTTTGTCCTGCTGGGTAAATTCCACTGGAATAACTTTGTGTTTTTTAAAAACTGGAACCAAGCATACTGATCCCTCTTTGAAAAAACAGAAAACTAGCTCTCCGCTTTTCCTGGAGGATGGCTTGGGTGTTACGTCAGCTGGAGTGGCTTCGTCTCCACTGCTGCCCAGAGAAGAGTCATATCAGGACAGCCCTCGGCCAAGTGTTCGCACTGTCCTCCCAGTGAGGTTTTGGTTGGGGTCCTCTTCACAGCTCCTCTGTTCCTGTGCCTGCGTGTGTGCGTACGTGGGAATTGCCACAACGGGTCTTCCTCTCAAACGCTTCCTGTCCAAAGTGCTCCGTGGCTGCCTGCTATGTTTCCAGCGAGTGTTCAGATGGGCTGAAGAGCGCTTTTGGCTTGTGGGAGGGAACTGGGGCTGTAACATAAAAAGGTCCATGTGCAGTATAGCTTAGGTGGCCCCTTCTGTGACTGCTCTGCACTCTGACAGAGTGATTCAGTGAAGATACTATTCTAGGACTATGACCTTTAGCTCTCCCCCATTGTTTTTGAAGGGGAAATAGGAAAATATAATGTAAACTGAAAGCTGTTGTCTTAGCAGAGGAGTTGCTGTTTATCATGTAGCATGGATTTAACCTTGAAGATTGAATAGTAACAGGTTTTCCTTCTGCTATTGGTTTTCCTCCCCCTTGAGCTTTTCTTTTTCATGAAGCTGAATCCTTGCAGATACTTTTAGCAGAGTATTATTCCTTACAGTAAATGTTGCAAAGGGAAAAAATGTGAAAAAAATGACCAAAATTTGGAATTAATTTTTCAAGAAAATTATGGTTCTTCAATAATGGTTTTAAACGTTTTGTATCCACTTGATTGAAGTTAATTTTCTCTGCCACAGATGTGCTACAAAACTAGAGCTCAAGCTTTCTTAAAAATCCCAGTTGTGATCTACATTTAAACTGCAGATAGTGGTATGTTATTATTATTTAATTAGTCTTTCTTTTGTGCAGAGGTAGCAGCACATGGCAACGGGTATTTCCATTTTGGTAGTGATGCATCAAAGGGCTATTCAGTGACTCCTCATCTAGAATTATAAAGTGTAATGACACTGAGTTGAGTCTTTACAATCTACAGATTATTTTGTTCTTTCATAGAAGAGCCCCATCTGAATTCTTCCTCCCAGATGCTAGCAAGCATTTAGTTATAATCATCAAAGAGAAGTTGTAGCGTGATACCTTCAATAGCTGTGATGGTTTGGGTAGGAAGGACCTTTGGAGCCCCAGATGGGCCTTCAGTGGCTACACCAATGCATTCCCCTTTCATCAGTGCTGTGCCATCTGTAGTAAAACATGCCAGATCTTTTATGAATCTTATCTTCCTTCTCTTCCCTCAAGCATATTTGTACCACAGCATACCCCATGTGGTTGGCTTGCCAGCTGCTCAGTGTTTCTAGAGTCTAGAAAACAACAGCCTTGTAAGTCATATTTAGTCTTCAGGCATCCTGGTCCTCCAGATCTAGGTTAGGAAACCAGCACTATTGAACGTAATGTAGCTCCTAGTGGCTCCTAATGTTTTATTAATTATAGAATCACTGAATGGTTTGGGTTGGAAGGGACCTTAAAGACCATCCAGTTCCAACCCCCTGCCATGGGCAGGGACACCTTCCACTAGACCAGGTTGCTCAAAGCCTCATCCAGCCTGGCCTTGAACACTTCCAGGGATGGGGCATCCACAGCTTCTCTGGGCAACCTGTTCCAGTGCCTCACCACCCTCTCCGGGAAGACTTTCTTCATTAGATCAAGTCTAAATCTGCCCCCTTCAAGTTTAAACCCATTACCCCTTGTCCTGTCACTACAGGCCCTTGTAAAAAGTCCCCCCCAGCTTTCCTGTAGGCCCCTTCTGGTACTGGAAAGCTGCAATAAGGTCTCCCTAGAGCCTTCTCTTCTCCAGGCTGAACAAGCCCAATTTTCACGTCCTTTCATCATAAGAGAGGTCATTTAGTCACATGGGAGCATTGCTGTTCTCCCCCCAGTTCTTCGTGCTGTGCAGCACTCTGGCATTACCGTCACTGCAAGCACAGGACTTCAAAGGCTGGCTGAAGCAGCATCTTTGTGGCCTCCTCTGGACTCGCTCCAACCAGTCGATATCCTCCTGATATTGAGGGCTCCACAGCTGGATGCAGCACTCCAGGTGGGGTCTCACCAGAGCAGAGTACAGGGGCAGAATCACCTCCCTTGATCTGCTGGCCACACTTCCCTGGATACAGCCCAGGATACAGTTGACGTATTTTATTAACAATTTTATTTTAACCTGTTGTATAGCAAAATATGGATTTTTTTTTTTTTAAGTACACCCATAAGCACTAAAAGCATAGTATGTTCAGCAGTGTATGCCTTTCTCTCAAACAGAACAGCACGTTTGAAGTAAGGCTTTGTCTAGCAAGTTTAGTGGCATATGGGATTTGATGGCCAGATTGTTAACCCATTATAAAATGAACTTATAATGAAAATGTTGTTAAACTATTAAGTATTTGCCACCAAATGAATCTTTGCTTTATAAGAGAAGCACAGTGTAACAGAAAGGCGACATATTCCATCTTCTTGATCAATAGATTTTGAAAAGTGATCAGCTTAGTGTAGAGAACATGAAGCCTATTGTTGTTACTGGGACCTTCCTATAGAGGCTTATGCAACATGTAGGGTGCCTGTTCATGCTGTTAGTCTTTGTTACTTCTGAACAGTTATCTTTATGCAAAAGAGAAAAGCTCTGTTGCACTCTCTTCAGATGAAATGTAATTGGAACTTTAAAGCTTTAGTACGGAATATTTGAAGTAGTTTGTCTAGTTTCAGTTCTGGGTTTTTTTGGGCTAAGCCAATGTAACACACTTGTCTATCACTGACATGAAGCTGAGTGACTAACAAAAGTGAAAACATAAAACTTAAGTAGGGAAGCTCTTAACTCTGTCTGCCATGTCTAACTGTATACACTGGCTTTAGGGTCTGCATTTGGGTGTGAAACCGTACTGCTGCAGAAGGTGGTGTTGCCATATGGGTGCTGTTACTTGGGTGGAATAGCACCAAAGATGTTAACATTCTATTGTTGCTATGCACTTCAGATGTCACCAGAAGAAGATTTAATAACATAGTTTTTGATGCACAGTAGCAGATCTCTGTTTCTTTGCTCGATTAATTTCTTGCTTGGAAAGACGATGTGTAGAAAATAGCAGAAACTGAAACACTTCTGTCTTCAGATATTGGGAGCATTGTTAAACTCTCTTTCTGACTAGATCAGTGTTACGAGATTAGCTTTTACGTGTAATTTAAAATGTGGCAGAGAAACAAACTAATCAAGAGGAAAAATGTTTGTAATTATCAACAAAACAATTTCATGTGTATGTATAAGACTTGGGGAATGAAAGGTGGGAAGAGCTAAACGTTTAATCAGCTTTTTTTTTTTCTTTTTTCTCAGATATGCTTATTTTAAATATAGCTCAGAGGTTACATTTCAATTCCTGGTTCATAGCATTAACATTTCAAAATTTGTATTTAATCCTCAACCACTAAGCATTAAATGAAAAAAAATCTTAGTCCCTGACACTGAAGTAATGAGTTGTACTGTGCCTGTCTCCAGCAGGGTTGGTAATAACTAGCTTTGATTCAGTTTCATGAGTTTTTATGTTACAATCTGGATTGATGGTATTATAAGGCTAGGAATAGCTGATTGTGTTGGCATGGGAATGAACATTCCCCTTTTAGATCAAAATAACTTGAATAGCTTTTGATACTTGGTTTCATTCCTAACATGAAAAATGCCTTCTTCCAACAGAAAGAGTCTCATAGCTGGAGTTTGCAAGGTGGGGCAGGTTTGACTTTCAGGCATCATGGGGTACAATATTTTGAAGAAAAATGCACCAAGAATAGAAGCCAGATCTATGTGCCCTAATTTTGCTGTTTTATTTTGCTTTTGGCTTAAAAGGGATTTATGTTTAGGCTGTTAATGTAACAAGCTGTTTACCTTGGCAGAGCTGGGCCTGAGACCAGCCTTTGCTGGTTAACAAAATTAGTTTGAGCTCACTGTCTGTGGAGTGTTTCCTCGCATCATGATTCATTGTGTAAACTGGGACACTGTTTTAGTCCAGTTCGTGATGAAAAATCAGTAATTCACAGCACTTCAGGAATGAGCTATACTGTACCTACAGATGTGGAGCAACACTCAGATCTGCTTTTTTCTTAGCATATCTGGATAGGTGTTGTCTCCAGTATTGATCCAACTTCCATGAAGACAGAATTTTACCACAAAAAAGATTGTTTGACTGGCAGAATGAATTTTTCAAAACAGGGATTGAGAAGGTGGTGTGGCTTAGCATGCTTTAGAAAATGAGCTTGATTTAAAAACTGCAACTGTGTGGACCTATAAATTATAAAACACTTCTAGGCTGTCATATGCTCTGCAAGCTTCAGTGGTGTGATAAATGAGAATTTTGAGTGATCTCAGAAGTACTTTCGCATCAGTTTGTCGCAATCTGCACATTTGTTAGGTGTACTCTTGCTCCTCTATCCAAACTCTGCTCTTGGTTTCCTTTGAAGAGTTTATAAACATCTTGATTGTGTGGTCCATTTTTGGTGACTCGTATGTCTCTGACAGCTTACATACACTTATGTTACAGTAATCAGATTCTCTAAGCGGAGACAGCTTTTAAAAATATTTATATGTGTTTTTTAATAAGTGGAGACTTTCATAGACAGAGAAGAGCCTGCACAGTAAAGGGCTTTTTGTTTGTTTAATCAAATTTCCAGTAAAACAGGAGTGGTTGAACAGCTGCAGCTGTCTGCCTAAGAATGAGTGCAAAGCAGCAAACTTGGGGGAGGTAACTCCAGTGCCTCCACGCTACCCAAGCAGCTGTTGAGTCAACTCAGCAGCCCTCTCTCCTACTCCTACCTTCTGGTCTCCCCTCATAAGGGGGAGAACATAATTAGTAAGCAAACAAAACCATCAAGAAAAATGTTAGCTCTACAGCCGTCTTAGGGGAAAACTGCAAGCACAGCAACAGGTACTATAACTCTTAAAACATGGGACTTGGAGAGTGGAAGGATTGTTCGCCTGCCTTCAGGCAAACAACTTGCCTTCCTTCCTTGCCTTCCTTGCTGCCGTCTGAATGCTGAAGAATGTGTTTTAAGAATAAGTTGTTGGAGCCAGTCTGAATCTCAGCTCCATTGCTGTCTTCTCCTTAACGGCTCT
Source organism: Eurypyga helias (assembly GCF_000690775.1). Lineage (NCBI taxonomy): Eukaryota > Metazoa > Chordata > Aves > Eurypygiformes > Eurypygidae > Eurypyga > Eurypyga helias. Next base: position 18,724 of record NW_010260349.1, read on the forward strand.
CTCAGCACCTCTGGTTGCATAGGGAAAACTCAGAGCAAAGCAGTAGGTAATTCCATCCACAGCAAAATGAGAACGGGATTTAAAAGCTTCCTAAGTAGGGAGTAGAAATGACTTGGCATTGTAAGAACTGTGGGTCCTGAGAGCAAGTGCATCCTAGTAGGCTGCTTAAAAATTAATGATACAGGGCCTTGCTCTCAAAAGATCTTTCCTGGGGCTAATAAAACAAATTGGAAATATCCTACTAAATAGATATCACATCCTACTATCACATCCTACTAAATAGATATGGCCGGAGTCATCTTGGAGGGAGACAGGGAAAGGACGAGAGACAATGGACATGAACTGAAATACAGGAAAATCCATTCAGGCCAAGAAAACCTTTTTAACTCTAATGGTGATTGAACACTGGGTTGAACTTCCATCCTTATAGATATTAAAAACCTGGCTGTATGAGGTCTTGAGGAATCTGCCTATTATCTATCACTACCTTGAATAAGGGGGTTTGGTCTACAGAGATAGATATTTCCAACTGCAAATATTGTATGACTTGAGCAGTGTTTAACGGATTGTACTCTGCTTGCAAGGTGATGATAAATGGAGGGCCACCAGGGGCTGTCCTGAGACCTGTTCTGTTTAACATCATTTACTGGAGAATGCAGTGGTGTGCATTTCCTGAATCTGTGGTTGATACGAAGTTGTTGGAACCGTTCATGTGCTAAGGAGTGGAGGGACCTGAGGCTAGGGGAACTCCGATTGTCTAACTTGAGGAAGGAAAAATGAGAGGTCTTAACAGCAGCCTTACAGTACCTACAAGGAGGTTATCAAGAGTCAGGCTCTTCACAGCAGTGCATCGTACGGCAACAAAACCGATGGATGCAAATTGAAACAAGGTTCCGATGGATTGTAGAATGAAAACGTTTCTTCCATTCAAGCAGTGGAGCAAGTTGCTGTGCGTGGCTTACCTCTGCCCTTGCAGGTTGTCAAGACCCACATGGACAAAGCCCTGAGCAACTTCGTTTGACCTCAGAGCTGGTCCTGCTTTTAACAGGAAGCTGAACTAGAGACCTGAAGTCTCTCTCAGCCTGAATGATTCTGATTTGTCAGTAAAGTTCCAGTGGTAAATTCTCCAAGTTCTGTTTGCATGCCAGCCTGCAATGTGTGATGCCACTCTTACTGTTCATTATGTAGTTTAACAGGCCTCTTGTGAGCTGGTTTTATAATGGTTTTGGGCTTCACAAAAGAAGCAATAAATTAATATTATCAGCCATAGCCTTGTGTTTGGGATGTATCTGAAAGTCATAACATACTTTTAGCAGGCTCTGGGGGAGGGAGATGTTCAGCATTGTCTCTATGTGACATTTTGGGGGTGGAAAGGAGTAACTCTGCTTTCCTGGCAGCTTAATTCAATTTCGTCCTCAGGGCTTCTGTTGTATAGGCAGAACCTTTTTACTGTCTGTGGTGTAATGGTTAGCTTTGCTTTGTGAGCTGTATTGCCTCTTTGCTGGCCACATTTTGCAGGGTTTACATAGCACAGTCATTTGTGCAGAAAACAGATGCCTATTACAAGTTCTCATTTTGCTCTTTCGATGGTTGAAGTGCTAAATGTTTGGTGGAACATCCTGGGGCATAGTTTTCCACTGAAGAAAACAGGATTAAGGCTTTACAAATATGACTATCCTTGACCTTGCCAATCTGGCTCCTCCTAGTAGATATTTGATGAACCACTAAATATAACTATGACTTTCATATTTGAATACCCCAGGTCTGTTATGTTGGATTCTCCAAAGGATTTTTTAATGTCTTTTGACTCCATTAATTCTCTACAGGGGCTTTGTTGTGTATATGGTTTCAAGAGATGCGGAGTCTTCCCAGGAAATGACAAAGATGCACCATATAATGGTAGCAAGCTTATAACACACCTCTGTTTTACAGCAGACCTGCAGAGCAGTAGGAGTATTTCATCTTCAAATCCTCTGATGCATAATCACAAATGAAAGTAAATCTTTCTTCCTTTGGTGAAACCCTGTGAGAGCATGTTCATGCAGCAAAGCTCTGCGTTTCTGTATAAAAAACAATGAAACTCAGCATGATGCAAAAAATTCTCGTTAAATATTCTTTAGGTTAATAGGGATGTATTTGGCAAAGCAAGTGCAGTGGCTTGGGATATCTATGGGTTTGAGAATCTTTCCAGAAATAAAATGCTTTAGAATTCCTGTGAAGAAAAGCTAAAACAGTGCCCAAGAAATAAACTTTGTAATGCTGCCAGGGTAGGTACTGCTGAAGCATCACAAATTAATTTCCTTTAAACAGTAATCAACCATGATGGACATCCCTGTGTTTTGGGTTTGTGTGGTTTGGTTTTTTTTTTTTTGGCCACTCTTGTAGCAGTTACCCACAAAATGTTATCACTGCATGTTGTTTATTTGATGTGTTCTCTTCGTTAAGCTGAATATATTACTTTCCCCAAGGATATATAATTGGATTGGTTTTTTACGTATTCCTTTCAGAGGCGTGGAAACTTACATGTAGTCAATAATTATGCATATGTGTGTTTCTTTTTTAGTGGAGGCGATAGTGGAGTTTGACTACAAAGCTCAACATGACGATGAGCTGACGATCACTGTAGGTGACATAATCACCAATATCAAGAAAGATGACGGAGGCTGGTGGGAAGGACAGCTCAAAGGCAGAAGAGGTTTGTTCCCTGACAACTTTGTAAGAGTGAGTACAAAGTGGAACTGTTCTTGTGTTGTGTGTATATGTTTTGTGTACTGTGCTGGTCAGACTAAACACCAGCCTTTATATCATAATATTTCTTGCATCCAAAACCATAATACGTTGCAATACAATGTTCTCTTGAGGCTATGCTGCAACGAAAAGATGGCTTTCTTTGCAAAGACAGTTTATTTTTGATACCCTGAAAATAAAAGCTACCCCTATGTTTCTCTGCTGTTCAGTGATTATGTTTGACTGGGTAATCTGGGAACAAAGTAACTATTCTAGAACAACCTATATGTCATCGCATTTGCAATATTTTCTCTTCTCTGTAACTGCTGCTGCTTATCTAGAGTGCTTTCTTAGGTTTTATAGGAGCTTTTTGTTACTACTTAATCCTAGATAAACCAGTTCAGAATAATTAAAGTGGATTTTTCTAAACAGTTGCCTATAAAAACTTACAAAGTAATGATTTTTTTTAAATTTCCTGTAATGATCTAAATAACTAGCAGTAATACTGGTTTTAGGAAAGCCATTCAAAATTTTAGAAATATGTATACTTTTCATTGTGTATCTGTGTGTGTGCCTGTATGTCTGCACATGTGAGACTAGCTGCTAGTACCTCTGGGCCTCCTTGATTTGTCATTGCAGACCTAGGCTGTTATTTTCTATAAATCTCCATAAACTTGACTCTCTGCTATGGGAAAGAGAGCAAGAACTACAATAAATTACATGCCGACGACACCAAGCTGTGTG
>NW_010260350.1:0-234 GCF_000690775.1 Eurypyga helias
AGTGCTGCAGGCAGCTCGCAAGGAGCAGAGGGGGAAGAAACCACCCCCGGGCGTCTGACACGGGGGCGTTCGAAGGAGCTCCGGAGCGGAGGATCGCGCGGTCTGCCCCTCGCAGGCTCAACCCCGGGGAGAAAAACCCGCCTTTTGGGGCCAACCCCGTGCACCCCGTTGCCGAAGGACGTCGCTCAGGACTTGCAGCTCCGTCGTGGCAGGGGGTGGGGGGGGGTCTGCCCT
>NW_010260350.1:354-654 GCF_000690775.1 Eurypyga helias
TGTGGCCGAGCCCTCAGGCTGCAGCCCGCCCCCTCCTCTCATCCCACCAGCGTCCGGCAAAGCCGATGGGACGGGACGTCCGCGGGGTCGAAAGCGCCGCGCTCGGACCCTCTCATCCCCGGTGAACAAAACGCTCCAGCCTTGATCTCCCCCCCCGGCTGGAGAGTCTCAGGGGGACCACAAAGACCCCCGCCCCACGCCAAACTCTTCGTTCCCATCCCTATCCCGTCTCCGCTCCGGAGGCGACGGACGCGGAGCACGGGGGCGGTTTCAAGGACAACGGCTCCGGCAGGGGAGGGG
>NW_010260350.1:703-2401 GCF_000690775.1 Eurypyga helias
CGGGAACGGGATGTTTCCGTAGCACCTGGGCTAACGAGCGGCCCCCCGAGAGCCGAGGGGCTCGGGGGAGTCTGAAGGGAGAAAAAGGGTTTTGAGGGCCAAATGGGGAATTTTTATTATTACTCATGTTATTTTGTAAAATTTATAATTCCTTAAATTCCTATTCTTTTCAGTTTTATTGTCGTTATTTATCACGACAGTCATTTTTAAGGGGTTTTTCTGCCTTTATTCCATACCCAGAGACACTCGTCACCCGCACGGGTCACCCAGCAAAGCGCCCAACGCGCCAGAGCCACCGAAACCCGCTGAAGGCACCGTCCCCAAGACCTTCCAGACCCAAGATGCTGCCGGAGCGGCAGGAAAGAAAAAAGCTGAAGTATGGGAGCAGCAACCCTCGACGGGGGGGGTCCCCTCTTGTTTTGGGTACGTGGCCGGCGGCTTTTACGGCAGGAGGGAGTGGGAGGCTGCATGCCGGGTGTCTAATTCCCAGGGGCTTTGTGACAAGGAGCTGGCAGAGTCTTTGGAAAATGCTGATATTCCTGGGAAAAGACGGGGAGTGGTGGGTTCTTTTTTCACCTTTTTTAATTTGTGCTTAGCTCAAAAAAGAGGGATGGGATGAGATCATGGGATCATAGAATCATGGGATGGGATCATAGAATGATGGGATGGGACCACAGAATCACGGGATGGTTTGGGTTGGAAGGGACCCTATCCAGTTCCAACCCCTGCCATGGGCAGGGACACCTTCCACTAGACCAGGTTGCTCCCAGCCTCATCCAGCCTGGCCTTGGACACTCCCAGGGATGGGGCATCCACAGCTTCTCTGGGCACCCTGCCCCAGTGCTCCACCACCCTCTGCGGGCAGAATTCCTTCCTGATATCCATCTAAACCTCCCCACTTTCAATTTAAACCCGTTACCCCTTGTCCTGTCACTACAGACCCTTGGAAAAAGTCCCCCCCAGCTTCCTTGTAGCCCCCCCAGGCTCTGGAAGGTGCCGGAAGGTCTCCCTGGAGCCTTAAAATGTGCCTGGGAGACCCTTAAAATTCCCGGATCCATCGTGGTCTCCCCAAAAGAGCCTCCCGGGCTTCATCCGGGGGGGAGCCAACTCCCTGCTTGGCTTCGGCAGAGCTCCGGGCGTTAAGATCCATCCAAAGGGGGAAAGCGGAGCCTCCCCGGCGCAGAGGTGTCGATCCCCCCCGCCCGGGCGGAAGCTAACGAGGCTTTAACAAGCGCTGAGGGCGGATCTGGGGATTGATTCCATGGCGAGTTGCTGGCACAGGGCAGGGGAAATCAAATCCTGTGGGAAGTGGAGAAAGCAGGATCCATCCCACCAAGGAAAAGCTTCTAGAGGGGGTTGGGGGGGTGGGTGATCGAGGAGGGGTCTGGGAAAAACAGGATAACTTGGTTCTCACAGCATTTTGGGGCTCATGAGGCTGATTCTTGGATGAATCCCATTCTTTGAACAGGGAAAGCTCCTCTCCGGAGCTGGAAAACCGGGGTGACCTCCGGGTGCTCCTTCAAGGGTCAGGGTCCCCTGCAGCTGGTGGTCTGCGAGGAACCGGGGTGCCCTTGCTGGGGGCGGGGGGTCCTGCGGCTGCAGAGCTGGGGTGCAGGGATGACACAGAGAGACCCCCCCGTCCCCTCTGGTCACCATCCCTGTCACCCCCCTGGAGGAATTCGTAGCTTGGCCGCGCGG
>NW_010260351.1:0-219 GCF_000690775.1 Eurypyga helias
CTCCAGCCCCCCTCCCAGCCTCACGGCCGAGGGCAGAGGCCGAGCGTTTCACCACTTGCTCTCTCAGAGCTGCGCACACCGCGGGGCCCCGCCAGCGTTCCCGGCCCCACACACCGTGCCGGGAACTGCACCGGATAGCACGGAGGCTCCCAGCCGCCCCACTGCCACAGCTGAGCCCACTGCGCCGGGCACGGCCCGCTCCAAAACCCCTCTGTCGCT
>NW_010260351.1:244-784 GCF_000690775.1 Eurypyga helias
CCTCTCTGTCACTCCGAAGGCTGCGCCTGTACAGCTGCCCTTCCCACCGGGATTCTGACAGGAACTGTACTTTAAATTCAGCATCGGTCGTTAATATTTCATGATTACAAAGCGTTGAGGGTAATGTCACCGGAGATGTCTGGGCAGTTAAAACGGATTAGTGGGAGCTCACGGCGGAGAAAGCGCTGGAGAGTCTCCCCGGATTCTGAGACGATCCAGCCTGACAGGCTTTCCCGCCCGGGGGGGGCCGCAGCATTTACCGGCTCGTTCCGAGCCCCCTAACTGCCGCGTGTAAATATTGTCCTTCTGATCCCTGTCACCTCGCGTTTCCTCTGGATGCTGAGCTGGGCTGCAGCCCCGCACCCCCTCCTGGTGGCAGCCGCCACGCACCGGCCCCGGCGCACAGGGCACCAGCGGAGATTTCTTCCAAAACGTGGAAAACCGAACGACACGGCGATGCCTTTCTGCTGCCCAGGCGGTGCCTGGGATTGAGGCCCCTTCCCCAGCTCGGGCAACGGCGGAGGAGAGAGCACTCCCTGG
>NW_010260352.1:0-449 GCF_000690775.1 Eurypyga helias
TACCAGTTCTTCCAATTTAAAGAATATATTGAAAGAATAGATGAAAATCAAAGGGAACTTCTTCATCCATTCTAGCTAAATAGTAGGTCAAATCTATGGTTATTTTAATTGAAATTTGGTTATTTATGTCAACAGTAACTATGGCATAAAAAATAAAATCAGCAAAGACAACTTTATAAAGATTACAGATGTCAAATAAAATACATTCTGTTTATCTCTGAACAATGCACGAGGGTAAACTTTACAGTGAAACTATGCAGTCAAACTCTTGTTGTTCTAAACCTTCCCCTCCTAATACATTTTTTTAGTCAAGCAATTAATGTAAATCTTTTAGACAACCATTTACAAGATGTTGTTTAAAATAAATTTAACAGCCATCCATCCAAATATCTTGCATGATGAAGAGCACAGCATATTTCACAACTTTTTTTCTTTTTTGTAGAAACCAA
>NW_010260353.1:0-17466 GCF_000690775.1 Eurypyga helias
AACCATTTCATGATTCTATGATTCTGTGCTAAAGGAAAACATTGTCACATGGTTGCTGCTCTGGGGACAGAACGCAGGGTTAGACAGTTTTAGTCCGAACTGGTACAGCCTTCTGTATGCTCTTGTATACCAGCTGATTTTAACTGCTTAACTCTTAGTTAGAACAACAGCATATCTGTATAATTTACATGGTTCTCACTTGAAGGATGGGAAGGGTATTGTGACCTCTTGGTTTATTTTCTCTTGCGTTTAGTAGTAGCCTGATACGTAATCACTTGTGGCTGCAGAAAAATTGCTATGATGTCATGTGCAGTATTACTGTTTTTTATGAGCGAGAAAAAAAGTGAGTAACAGGAAAACATGATATTTTTTGCTACATATATGACATGTTCCCTCAGATGTTCCATTAAAACAGAAGGCAGATGGTTTCCCATTTCAGATATTGTTGGCTAGTAGATCTGTGCACATTAGACGTTCTGAGAGTCTCAAAATTCTGTCATGGTCCTGGAAGTAATAGCTTTTTATTCAGTAGGCATGTTACCTGCATTGTTTTTGTTGTGTATGTTTAGTGAAAAAAAGAATTGTTGTAAACCTTGAAAATTGGAAGAGATGTCGTATAAAATGGTGTTTCAGTGATTTATAGGAATCATAGAATCATAGAATCGTTAGGGTTGGAAGGGACCCTAAAGCTCATCTAGTTCCAACCCCCCTGCCACGGGCAGGGACACCTTGCACTACAGAATTGCTGGACAAGTCCATACTGCAAGGACAACCCCAGTCAGTCTGGTTGTCCATCAGTGATGGATGGATTCAGTTATGCTGTGCAGTTATATGACAATACATGGCTGTTTGGTCTGTGTAGTTTGTGTTGGTACAGAGGATGCATGTTCTAGAAGAAATCTAATTTGATACTCGATCTTAGTCTCTGATTTCAAGGCCAGAATTTTGTTCGTTTGTTTTAAGAATGAGACAGAAACAAAAAAAAGACACCAAAATCTGACAGTTTACATGGAAATAGGTCAAACTGTGATGCAATACTGTCTCTTGGGAAGATCTTAGTTACTAAATTGAGAGTAAAAGCAGCGTAGGCAAAATTTTCCGATGCGTTAGGCATTATGTAAAGTCTGTAAGTCTGCCAAGTCTGGAGGTGTAGACTTGCATACAGTTGAAACTCATCCCTCGTTATGTTTTCTGGAAGCACTGTTTATATGTCTGGCCTGTTCTGTGCTTGTTCTTATTTACAGAGACCAATGAAAATACTAATGTGTATTCAGACTTGAATATGTCTCAACTTCCTGTTTCCTGTCTGTTCTGTCATATTAAAAGAGTAATTTTAAAAAGTACTCCAGTGTGGTAGTAGTTAGTGCTTTATTGGTAGTATAGCTTACGTTTCCCATGCAGGACTGCAGAATTCACAGAAATTTTCTAATTTTTAACCTGCTACATAGATTTGAAGTTATTTTCTAACTCTGTAACTATACAGTGATTCAAGAAGTTATGAAAAATAATATTTTGGAGACCTCTGCTGAATTGTCTCCTGTTTTATAGGGTTTTTCCTTAAATGGTAAAGGTGCTTTTAAATGAAAAATATTTTTGGAAATACAGGTGTCTCTGCATAAATTAGCAGTACTGTGATCATTAAAACTAATTTTGTCTTCAAAGAATTTCTTGTCATCTTCATCTTTTGTAGCTTTGCTAGTAAAATCTGATGAATGAGTTCTACCTTTCGTAACCTGTTTGCTAGTGAATTGCACTTTCTTTTTTTTCACAGAATAATTCCTGCAAGCACACAAGCAAACCCCTTTCTTGTTATATTTAGGCTCCCTTCCATTAGCCCTGAAGCATTTTAGTTTGCTACAGGTTTTTGCATTTTCTTTAACTTATCTTACAAAACCCTTTTCTTTTGATCACTTCTTTCCATAGAAGCATTTCTTCAATGGATGTTTTCTTGTGTGGTCACATCTTTACCTTTGTCTTCCTGTTTTTAAAAATCCTCTTTCTGAAATACCATTTATTTGTGTTCCTCTTCGCTGCTGCTCTTCATTAATGCCAGCTCCTTTCCTCACCTTCTGTTTGCTGGTACTTACTGACACCCTGGGCATGCAGGCTATGTCCCATCTTAGTCCCATCAGAGCTGTCTGAATTCACAGTTGCCACCATTAGTGCAGTGACAGCCATCCTAGCGGTCATACCACAGATATGTACAGCTGGAGTACTCTGTACTGGAAATCGGATACAGTTTCTTGCATAGCCTCCTCCTCCTTAAAGGAGGAGCAGCCTTCTTTAGCAGCCCTAAGATTTAGTCCTCGACACATACCATGATAAAATAGGAATGGATCCGGCTTTACAGGTGTTTCAGTTTCTGTGGAATTCAGCTCCTGTGTGTAAAATGTGAACTGTGTTGCTTATCTTTGTAAGTAGGGGCAAAGGGAGACGAAGGGGTCATCATGTCTTGGAAAAGGGCATCGGGATTTACTTGGTTAGCACAGTGAGACTATTTTTAATGTGTCAGTCACGTGTCTGTGCATGACTACTCCATATCTCAAGCTCTTGTGATCAAGAGTAGATTCTTGAGTAATGGGTATTTTTCTGATACAGATTCTTTCCACAAATGTTTTTATACTGTCATGACAACTAAATGATTTGATAAAGCATAAAAAATCAATTTTATTTCTCCTTTTTTATAACTTTTCTCCTTTTCACCCATAGTTTCTGATAGGGAGAAATGATAGTGAAATCTTTCAAAAATTATGAAAAACAAAACCCCCATCTCCATGTGTTTAAAGATACTTTCAATCAAATCTGATTATTGCAATGGAAAGTGGAAAATTTATATGAAAGGTTTACAAATTAAAATTTGGAATTATTTTTTCCTTTTATAGAAAGGATGACCTGCGTTTAGTTCTGCTCAATTTGATTTACGTGCAAGGAAATGTCACAGTGTCTTTTTTTTTCCTTTAACTTGATGCAGCTTCTTGCACACTCTTTTTGTTAACTGCCTGTATTTTCTACTGGAGTAAGTTTTCTTAACTGTCTTTTGAAAAAGAATACTCAATAAATAGCTGTGCTTTTAGATAAAACAGACTGCAAAGTCTCCATTCACGGTAGAGTTTGCAAGAACAGTATTTAGTGTATATGCATGCTGCAGAGCTGCTGTGTCTGTAGAGGGAAGGTAAGTAAGTGATGCCAGCCTATTCCTTCTTAGTGCAAAGCCTTCCAGAGCTCCAAGTTAGAAGTTAATGAGTATAGTCTCTTCCCTACCTAGGGACCTGATGTAATTTTTGTTTTCAGGTAGTTTCCTTAAGACATCTTCCTTCTGAAGTTACTTTTCACCTGTTTTCATAGTGAGTCCTTCAGTTTCTATTATGGAGCCTTTTCCAGTGCCCCGTGTGCCTTCAGCATGTTTTCCTGACCCCAAGCTGTCTTCTTTTTGAGCTCTGAAGAAGGCACTTGGCTGTGTTTTGCATTTCAAGTACCATGGGAACTGTAGTTTTTGAGGAGCGAATGAGATGACAGGCACTGTAGGGAGCACAATTATTTGAGTAGAACCATGTTTCCCCTTTCTTGACTGCCTGTCCTGCAAGTTACCTTCTGCAATGTCTTCTTTGTTTTTGAAGAGAAGCAGTATTTGGGGCATTCCTATTCCAGTAGAGTAATGACCAAAAGGGTAAAGTTTGGGATAAAAATAACTTGAGCAAAGCCACAGGCTGTACTTTATAAGTTGGTGTGTGTTACCACTGCTTTGTAATACGAGGCCAGTACAGTTCATGTGTTTGTGTTTGGATGGTTTGCCTTCCTGGCATTGCCAAACCGTTCATAAAGAGAGAAAAAAAACCAAAAAGGAAACAGATGGGACAAGCAGTCTAATGGTGTTCTGTGTTTCCCCAGATGTCTGATTCCAGGGGTGAAGTTTCCCACTGTATTTATTTTGAATGACTGCTAAACAAAGTTTTTATTTTTTATGTATTTGCTTAAATTTTGACTTAAAGTCCTTTGGATTTTTGTAGTGGATTTATATACTATATCTCTATAAATACTGATTTTGTTTTCACAGTCTATTGATGGCTTGCATGAGAAAGGAATGGTTGAAGATGTTCACTGTGGCTCCATGAAGAGTATGCGACCTCCTCACCCTGGAATTGGCCCACCTCAGAGTCCAATGGACCAGCATAGCCAAGGTTTATACATACTGTGCATGTTGTATGATTTTGGGTCCCCTTTGTTCCACAAAGAATCAGTAGTTCCCTGGAACAGATTTCCAATAATTTCTTTTCAGCTTTGTTTGGAAAGGCTGAACTGATACCACAGAGCAAGGTGAACGACTGAATCCCCTTGCTTTCTGGAGTGTCCATCAGTCATGTGTTGGAGAAAAGCTAAGGTTCGAGTCTGTAGCTGGGGCAAGTAATTGGACTAAGTCTATTACAGATTTCAGTTCACATCTCTCAAAAATCCCAACTAGTTCTTTCCTGTGTTATGTGGCTACTGTAGATGTATTCAAATGTGATTTCTTTTAAACCTGTGGTGAAGGAATGATAAGAGAGAAGTTCCCAAGCAAACCTGGACAAACCTTCTGTGATATCTGTAATGTTAGGTCAAGGGCTAATCAAAGTTCCAGAATTTTTTCTGTCAGAAAATAGAAACTTTTTTTACCACGCTGCTACATGCCATCTTTGTGTTCTTTAGTTTGCCATATAAGAGGCAATGCATTCTATAAGCAGCTCAGTATGTTGGAGATTTAACTGGTAACACCTGGTAGTATTAGTTCAGCAGATAAGGCTTTGTGTATTGCATAATTAATTACATTACAGGAACACCTCAAGAATCCTAGCTGAAATTAGGGTCCTGATTTGACATACTCTTTGCAAATCTGTGAAGAGATACTCCCTGTTGATTAATTACATAGGATAAAAGAAATGCTAGAAGGAGAAAACAGGTACAGATCAGTAAAATGACTCAGCCTGAACTGCTTTGTGACTTTTTAGTGGGCTGTGACTGAAACCCTGGTGTGTCATTTGTCAGCTGAATCCTGGTCTTGGACCTTGGACATTAGAAAGTACTGTTTATCCATTCCACCTTTCAATACCACTTAAGTAAAATAGAACTGATTTTGCAGGGACAAATTCTCCATCAGTTAGAACTTCAGAAGTTGAATATGTGTCCAGTTCAAACATAATGTGCTGTGCTCAAAATACAGGAGCATAAGTTGCAAATGCTTCAAATATAAGTAGCTCTGAGTTGTTTTCTGCTTTCCTGTGCTGGCTGAGATCGGACGTCTAGATTGTGTTGCTCTGCAGGAAGTTGTTTTAGTAGCAGCTGTGGCCAGCTCAAGACTACAGATCCCTGTTCTCTTTTTGGTGTATGCTGGCAACTGCTGCAAGGTAACAAAGAATACTGGAGTTCTAAAGTAAGCAGACTTCTAAAAGAAATGGTTAAAACCTGCCCCTCTGCCACGTTCTAATATTTTAAATACTCAACATTATTGAGGAGCTTTCTGGCTTTCTTTACCTGTATGTCTCTTTTTTTTTCTTCTTCCACAATTATGTTTTCAAAAAAAGTGCTGGTAGCACTTCAGGCTATTCTGGTACATGTTGGGGAAAGTCTCACCTGCTAACCTTGTTCTTTTTGTCCATTAGCATATAGATCCAAGATAGAAAACCAGTCTTTTTAAATCCCTTTCAACCAAATGGATACTTGCAGTCTGAGGATGAGAGTCATGGGATGAGAGTCCTGTAATACAGTAATGCATAATAGAAAACATACTTTTCTGTGGAAAATCTAGAGAAAGGGGTACATGGCAGTTCAGCAAGTAACTGTTAATGAGCTAGGTATTTGAAAACCTGCTGAATACTTGTGGAAATTCATGTGTTCCATGGAAAAATGCATTTAAAGTGTTTCATAGGAGATGAAAGTGCAAAGTTCAAAAAGGTGTCTGTCTTTGCACATTTCCTTTGGATTGTGTCTTTGATATTTTTCTTTTATGACATGTGCTGGTTAAACTCAATCTTCATGAGTTTTCACGTGTCATTATTCAGAGCTCTTGTGTGTCTGCTCACCTGTATTAAAGTCCATGTAGTAAGGTAGGAAAAAAGCAAATGGTATAGAGACTTTATTAGGACAGGCTTGTAACTGTGTGTATTGTCACATTGCTAAATGTTCTGAAAGTTTTCAAACTTCAGTAGGAAAACTTCCATACGATACCACAAGATTCAGGTTCTGTAACCTGCTGCCTTTTAGAGTATTTACCAGAAGTTTGGAAGGCTTTTGTTCTTTCCTGAGATACTTTATGGGAATTTTGTTTTCATTCTTACTCTCGACAAGCCTGGTTTCCTATTGCCAAGAATCCTAGTGCATAGGACTTTGAGGGAAAGTGTAAGTAATAGATATCTAGAAAGCTCAAAAATGCCTGCTTCTAAAAGAATCCCCTCTGCAAAACATGGTAACAAGCTTGCAGCTGGAACTGTCAGGACTGAAGACATCTTACACCACAATTTTAGATTTTTATAGACCAGATGGATTTCAAGATCCTGGACCTGAAATCTATCAGTAATTAAAGAAAATATAACTTGAACAATATAACTTAAGGGGAAAAGAAACCTTTCTTTGAAAGGCAGTTTTGAAAACAATTGTGCTGGTTTTGATAATTTAGTAACTTGGTATTCAAAGTAAGTCCTACTTCAATTCTGAGGTTCAGAATGTAACAGTAATGGATAAACATTGCATTAAAGCCCATTTTATAGTATAAAACAATAATGCAATTGTATATTTTCGTTTTTGTTATGGCATAGTTATTTTTTTAAAGCTGTATGCTCAGCAAGAGGGTTTTGTAGCTTCCCCTCTTAAAAAAAATAAAGTGGCAAAAGTAGATCAGAGGAAGGAGATGAATTTGTGGAGTAAACTTAAGGTTATTTATCACAGGTTTTAACACCAACAATGGATGTATGTACAGTTTTTATATTGGCCTAGTAAATAACTTCAATAATTTTAACTTTTTAAGGTGTCTTCCTCCCTTTCCCCTGAACTCTTCAGGGGAAACTCTGCTTAATTTTTCTTTTTCTCATTAGAGTATTCTTCCTCTCGTGTCATCATCCCCTTTAGTTACAAAATAGAACTCAGTCTGTTTCTGTTTCATCTATCTGGTCTTATCCCATCACAAAAACATTTTTTCCCTACTGTACTTTTCCCTCATTTTCCTTTTTAAGAAGAACCAAAACCATTTCTTCTTTGCCCTGTATGTCAGACATTTACAGGCTTTGCTTTATTGTAGGTTATTTTCATCCCCAGACCTCAGTACTGATGGACTTCCCATTCTTTGTCACTCTTCTCTATACAGTTGTGTTAAGTTCTAGTGCTTACAGCTCCTGTCATCTCAGAAAAGTGGAGACTACTTTGAGATTTTTCCTGTATTCCCCTTACTGAAGGGCCACAAAGAACAGTGATGCTAAGGAGAGGTTAAAATTAATTGCTACTGTGATTTGGATTATGTATAGATAGAATTGATGTAGTTTCACTGATAATGTTGGGCAGAGTTCAGTGGTCCGTGGCTTGCTAAAGAGTGTGGAAGTGAGCCAGAAGACTTAGAATATTTTTTTTTTAACATTTTTTTAGGCTTTTGAAATTTATAAGGGCATTATTTGTGCTCCACAACACCAGAGTAAAGTGGGTAAATATTGTTACCTCTTTTTCTCTCTTGGTGGAGATCTTTAAAATCTATTTGTTGTACATTATCTGAAGGTTCGCTCTTCCTATTTTTTCTCTGACATGCTACATATTCTTGGAAATCTCACAAAAAATCTATGCCATCTCTTTTCATGGGTACATTGCCAAACTCAAGGAAATACGTGTTAAGTGTAATAAAAGTTCAGACTTAAAACCACTGCATTCAGAGGTACGGTAATAAGATACAAGCACTCTTTGCTTCAGGTCTGTGCTTGCTTTCCTCAAACTTCATAGAGCAATATAGTCTTCATCAGCTTCTTCAGAAGGTGATTTTTGTGCTTGCAGGTGATGTTCCAGGTTCTTGAGCACCCAGATTGTAAAGATAATGGACATTCTTTGACTGGCTCAAATCTTTAATCTGTATAAATTAAAGAGGAATTGTATAGTAATTGAATAACATATGTTTCTGTTTCTGTATGTTGATGAGTTTTGGCAAAGGGGGCCTAGTGAATGGATATTCCTTGATGTGTGTACATCAAAATAAACTTAAAATATTAAGCTGTAAAATAGACAGACTTTATTGCATGTGTTCCGCAATGAAATATTTGTCCAACATTCCAGTGAAACAGTATCGTATTCTGATGCTTCTGTATTATAGTACATACTTTTGTTTGTGAGAGTAATTCTTACTTTTGGGAATTAATTAACTGTATAGCCATAGCTCTTCCCAAATCCATCTTGATGTCTCAAGGCTATCTTGATGTCTCAGGGAACTTCAGATTGTACTTTGGTTCTTGCAGAAAATACTACAGCTATCCTGACTTGAGAGACATTTTTATACTCTATGTACTGTTAAAGAAATTAGGTGGGATTTAGATGTGCCTAATCAGAGAGGTAAGATTGTAATCCTCTTACTTGTTCTAGGTTATATGTCTCCACACCCATCTCCACTAGGAGCACCAGAGCATGTGTCCAGTCCAATGTCTGGAGGAGGTCCAACTCCACCTCAGATGACTGCCAGCCAGCCAGGACCCATTATAACAGGAGACCCACAAGTTATGAATCAACCTAACAGAGGTCCTTCCCCTTTCAGCCCTGTACAGCTGCATCAGCTGCGGGCTCAGATTCTAGCATACAAAATGTTAGCTAGAGGTCAGCCTTTACCAGACAACCTCCAGCTTGCTGTTCAGGGCAAGAGGACCCTGCCTGGCATCCAACAGCAGCAACCTCCCAGTGCCTTCAACAGACAGTCTGGTAAGTGAATCTAGGCGTTGTGTCAGAGCACAGGTAATTCTTGAAGTTCTACCTCTGAAAAATTAAGCAATGGGTGCTGTGCAGGGCTATAATTTGGGGCTGTATTCTGGCATTTACATGAACAGCAGCTTTTGGTTTTAATATAGAGCAAGTGCATAAATCACAGGTATTATTGATAGGATATCATCAAAACCAAAATAACAGTGGATTCACTGCTCAGTACTATGTCCGTCCTGATTATGCTTGACATTTTTTAATGTTAATCATACTTAGCTGATTGCCGTTTTACTGCTTTTCTTAGAGCAAATTATCAGTCTCCTGTCGCGATGCAGAAAAGTAGCTAAAAAGTTCTGGATGAAGTTGACTGATTATTTAGATTGTTGAAAGTAAACCAAACCCTGTATAGTGTGCTGTCAAGTGAAAAAAATAAGGATTTTTTTTTTTCATAACTATAATAAATGTAGCAGTAAGAAAGCACATTTAGGTCCTAAGAAAACTATGTTACATTAAACACCCTGCACCTGGCAGTTCTGAACTCTTCCATTACAGAGTTTGCATTAGAAATCGAGGGTTAATTTTCTTTTTAGTAATGATTTTAGTAATTTCACTCATCACCTCATTTTGGGTAGATATGAGTTTGCTACAGATTCAGGTTTTCTTTTAGAAGACATCACATGCATTTTTTCACAAATCCACTTAAATCCATATTTAATGGAGAAAAATACTACTTACCTGAGTAGACTAGCTTGCTAGAAAGCAGAATTTTGAATACTTGGAAATGCCTTTTATCTTAATAATTTTGTTTCTTCTGTCGAATTGCAGGTATTGGGTTACATACAATGAGTGGAGCTGCAACTGGACCAGGGCCTGCTCCAGGGATGCCTGGACATACGGCTACCACTACGCCAAAAACTTGGACTGAAGGTATAGCAGAGTATAATGATGATTTTATGTCATCTACTTAGTTATGGTTAAACAGTGTGGGTCAAGTTTGGTGAAAAGATGCAGAGGGGGAAAAAAAAGAGAAGGTAAAAACATGTGCAGAAAGGTAGTGTAACCGTTACTGTGCCTAGGACTTGAGTTCAGGAGAATCTAATCATTTGTTCATCCATGAATGACTTGACCACATGAAATTATTGCAGTTGTTAGGCAGCCTGAACATGAAGCACCTTTTTACAACGAGAATGAAATACGTAAGCTGTCTGAGGGACACCATAAAATCCACTTCCCAAGTTATGTTCTGAGCATGCCTGGTTGCAGCAAGCTTGTGATTCAACTGTAGTCTTTGCGACTGTAAACAAAACTTTCCAAACCATGGTAGAGTGTTTTTTTTTAATTGCATTACTTTGAAGTTCAGTGTAGACTTTGAGATGTAATGAAATCGCAGATGTTCCCTTCTGCGATAATCAGGTTTGGAACCAAATCCTTCACGTTTGGATTTACAGGCTGATTTTATTGTTTGAAAGTGGAGTGGAATAAGTACTGTATTGAAAAGAATTTGAAACCCATAGTAATATATGTTGTTTGAAGTTTTGGATTTTTTAAAGAGAGAATTAGAAATAAATGCAATATTGCAGGCTTGCAAATAACGCAGGTTGCTTATACAGTAGAGAAGCTATGCTATCTTGTTGCTTGATGGTTAGTGTAGAGACAGTGATGACGCTATGATAGTTGATGTCATAATCGATTCTCTGTCATTAGTCAGCTACTTAGTGGAACAGAAAAAGAAAATTAAATACTAGTATGGAATCAGATGTAGAATTGCTTTTTTGGAATACTCCCGTAGAATACTTACACTTCGAACAGGATAATAAAGAGGGGAAAAGTTTTTCTTGCAAAGTTGTATGTGTGAGTTCACCAGGCATGGTGTTTTCTACCTCAAATGCTGCTGCTAAAAACTGCTGACAGGTGTATAAGATTGCTAGGCGGATAGTTTTATCTAAATAATCCAGTATGTCATGATAATATGTCTGTTCTGTTTAGGTTGCTTACCGTTTGTCTTTTTTCACTGCTGGTTCTTTAAC
This sequence comes from Eurypyga helias, assembly GCF_000690775.1. NCBI lineage: Eukaryota > Metazoa > Chordata > Aves > Eurypygiformes > Eurypygidae > Eurypyga > Eurypyga helias. The sequence goes on from NW_010260353.1 coordinate 10,935, forward strand.
AAGAAAATCATTTGTCCTTGCTCTGTCTGGTTGTAGGTTTTATTTGATGCATTTTTAAAGATTGTTCTTATTTCTTTAACTTTATTTTTCATTCATTATGCAGTTGTTCGTAGTAGTGTTTGTTTTACAGTTCAGTTTGCATGATTCCTTGAAAACAGAGGCTACACAGAGGCTTTTGGTGGGCTTGCTTTCTTTCCTTATTTTTTATAAGCTGAAATGCAGTGTTGCTAAATACAGAATCTACAGCGTGTGCTCAAGTTCCTTTTCTGGACTTTGATGCAAATGTGTGAATGACGAATGTTCATCTCTGAAGGAATCTTCTTACCTAGATGCCAGGATATGGAGTTTGATTTAAGGTTGATTATGAGTTTGCAGGTGTACTTTGTGGTTGTTTTTCCTAGCATCAAATTACTATGACTCCTCAGACAATTAAATGACATTTTATTGTTGCAATGTTTTGTCAGTGACAATTTTTGAACATCTGAGTGCATGGGTGACTTGTCGTAACGGCATACTGAAATATATGGCTCTTGGTGTCTGTGAATGACAGTTCCTGTTTTCATGTTAACTGAGGTGTTAATTTTCCAGACTCTTACAAAGCTGTAAGATAAAACAGTATTTGAAATACTGAAATGCTATTAATAGAAGATTTTAACAAAATTACGGCTATTTATATATGATGGTTACTTTTAAGTACAGTTGTAGAAATTTTAATATGGCTGTCTAGTTCTGACAGAGCTCTGAAAGCAGACCTACTTGTGCTTCTTGTCAGGTTGTGATTGTAGGCGCTACCTTCTAAGTGACCCAAGGATAGTGAACAAGAGGCAGAATTAGGTCCTACACTTGCATGAAATCCATTCTACAGCTGTTGTACTTCTAATGCTAGAATGAAAAATCAGCAAAAAAATAGGAAAAGGAATGGCATTCATCATAAAGTTTCATGTGTTTTCTTTTTCTTCGGACCACTTCACTGCAATATATGGTATACTTTCATTGTGGTATGCCTTTTAAAATATGGAGTGCAGTCTGTCTCACTGTGCTTTTTCTGGTAATTTTGAAAGTTTGCCTTAGCTACATGTTCTGTCTTCAGAAACCATCTTGATTCTTTTTTTTCCTGTATTCCATATTTCAAGATACAAGTAAGTACTTTTTATGATTCAGGCCAAGCCCCAGATATGAATGTCTCCAATGTGCAGCAGAAGCTTCCCGCGCCACCCCAGAGTGGGAGGCCTTCTCCTGCCCCCCCTGCTACCCAGCCTGCTGCCGTTATGCCTGGTCCTTCTGTGCCACAACCAACACCTGGACAGCCTTCACCCATTGTTCAGCTGCAGCAAAAGCAGAATCGCATCAGCCCTATCCAGAAGCCACAAGGATTGGATCCTGTTGAAATACTCCAAGAACGTGAATACAGGTAAAACCGAGTAACAAGATTCAAGTGCATGTGCAAAGTTGCTGTTCACATTCTTAACTGAAAGTCCTTGCAATCAACTACCATACGGACAATAGTATAAAGTGAGTTTCCAAAGAGAGTCCGTGTCAAAGAGAAGTATGGAAATGTCAAACCAAACAATGATTTAATTCTACCCCAAGTTATGAACTAATAAAACGTACTTGCAGTGTCATTGCAAACCAGATAAGTTCGAAACAGGCTTGGGGACTCTGAGCAGGGTTAGTGTATTGCTTGGATGCTGTAAACACTGAAAGCTGGGAAATCAAAATCCTTGTAGTGTACAGAGAAACCAATTCAGTGCAGAAAGTTTTCAGAATTATAAACAGAAGATAAGTTAGAAGAGAACAGTGTAGGTCTAAAGGCAGATGAATTAGTGGCCACAGCAAAACCAAATTTTATTAGTATGATGGGGTTGGGTGGACAAGCAAAGAGTAAAGAGAATATTAAGCAGGTCATGGGCAAGACTAAAACCAAAACTAAACCAAAACCCTACCAAAAACGTTACCAGGAAGCACGATCTTTAAAAGTTGCCTTCTGATTGCCCCAGTTAGGTGATGAATTATACTGACTACAAAGTATAGATGATGACATTTCTAACAGACTTAGAAAGAGACTTCTTCCCTCTTCTCATCAACAAGGCTAATAAGCAGTTGACCTTGAGAATCTGCCAGGTAGAATGATCTTGACCTGCACCTAAAATATGTTCCTGATCATTATCAGTTAGCGGAAAGAAACCATGCTTAGCGTATTTTCTTGTTTTGAACTGATGATGCATCTTTCAGTTACGATAACGAGCTTGTAGGGGAAGGTAGCCAAAAGAAGTGGTGATCTCACTGAAGACTGGTTTAATGACTTTAACTTTATGAAGGTAAAATACCGTGAAGTGTTTTAGGATGCTGTGCCATGTCTAGAATCCAGGCCTTATTCTTTTTACCTTCGGACTGTATGGCCACAGCTGTTTCATTGTGAGCAATCACTATTTTCTTTTTCAGAAAGCTTGTAGAGCGTACCGTTAGACCGTTTCACAGTTGGGGAGAGGAAGAATTGTAGCACTAACCTGAGCCAAGAATCATGTGGCCAGTATAATGCAACCTTTTCTCCATCAGTTAACCTCACATTGTTATTCCTTCTGTCTTTCCAGCCCTGCTCCACTGCACAATTTGTGCCAAACTACCATGTCTTTAGTATGCATAAATGGAGGAAAGTGGGGAGTGACAGAAAGTAGTGGTGTTACATTTAGTAATGTGGAGAACTGGTTGCAGATACAGCATATTCATTAGGTTCTAAATACCATAATCATCTTGGCACAGTTAAGTGAGGTGAAAGTTTGACAACTGCAGAAGTGTTTGGTGGTTTATTTTTTTTTCTTATGGTAGCACATAGGTTATGATCTAAACTTTTTAAATGTACAACACTGCTGGAATTTGATTTTGCTTTGCATACCAGAATGCTTACAATTTCTGGAATTCTTTCATTATTTAAAACTGTGTAACATCAAATAAAAGCTTTGAAAAAAAGCGGTTTAACAGCTTTTATGCGTTGGATGGTGCTAGACTTAGTTTTAGTATTGGCAAGTTTAATACAGAAACACGATGTATTCACACTGTCTTCATAAAAAGGGAGTAGAAAAAAGCCAATATAAACTTTTGTGTCCTGAAACCAGTGAAGTTAGAGAAAGCTTTATGAAATGTCTGTTACTTGGTATATCTCAGTAGTTAACTTTTCTTAATAAGGGGACATTATACTTTGAAATACTTAGGAAACTGTTTGAATTACTAATTTTCATGCAAAGACAGAATCACATAGGTATTTTAGGAAATCTAATTTCAAACATATAGGTAGACCAAAAAGATAAAATTTTGGTATAGTGCCTGATTGTGGGAAAATGTGAGTTTGAATCTGATTAGTGAGGAATTCTTGAAAATTAAAGATCAGATTTACTCAGTGACTCTGATGGTTTTAAGTTTCTTCATAGTAGCTTGTAAGGGGCTGTGCTTTGGATTTGTGTTGAAAACAGTGCTGGTAACACAGGGATGTTATTGTCATTGCTGAGCAGTGCTTACACAGAATCAAGGTTTTTTCTGCTTCTCACCACTTCACTAGTAACTAGGCTGGGGATGCACAAGAAGTTGGGAGGGGACGCAGTGGGACAGCTGACCCCAGCTGACCAGAGGGATATTCCAGACCATATGATGTCATGCTCAGTAATAAAACTTTGGGGGAGGTTGGCAGTGAGCTCCTGGTCAGGGACAGGCTGGACACTGGTTGGTTGGTGGTCAGAAATTGTTTTCATTACATTGCTTGTCTTTCTTGGGTTTTATGTTCTTCTCTTTGTTATATTTTTCTCTCTTTTCCTTACATTTAAAATAATTAAAAAAAAAAAAATTATTAAATTGTTTTTATCTCCGTCCATGAACTTTTTTCTCACTTTTACCCTTTTGATTCTTCCTCCATCCTAGTGGGGTGGCAGGAAGGAGTGAACGAACAGCTGTGTGGAGCTTAGGGGACAGGGTTAAACCATGACAGTGACCTTGAACTCGATGTTTCTGGACTGAAGGTGCAAAGTGTGCTGCTGGAGAGACAGTAATTTAGTGCTGATTCATGAGCTACATGGTCAAAAGTTTACTGCTGAGGTGTGTCACATTTTTCTTGTTGTATACACACCTCTCAAGTGTGTAAGAGCAGACTTTTGGAGAAGAATGTGTGCTACTGCATACACGTTTCCGTTTCCTAACAGATTGTGCACAGGATTTATGTATTGGAGAATGTCTTACTCACAGAACAATATTGTAAATGTGAAATACTTTAGTTTTCACTGTTGCAATATTACATCTAATTTAGGGGTTTTTCTCGGTGATAGCAATTCTTTTTTTCTTTTCCTTGTTACTAGGAACTTAACGTAGTTTGTTTCATCAAACAATTCATCAAGTAGGCACTTAGAAGTATAGTGTTCTGTTTGTTAACCACCTGTTAAATAGACCAGTACAGATGGAATACAGTAATTTTCCTATGAACATATTGCGGGATATGAAAAAGCTTTGAATCTAATAGAACATCAGTAGAGTGCTTTTTTTTTTCCTGAAAACCCTTGATCTGATTATGGAAAAAGCTTCAGTGTGTACTAACAAAGTGGAGAGTTACTGTTGTCAAATTCATGTGTTTGTGCCAACAGGCTGGTTGCAGCATATGTTGATTTAAAATGAGATATGATAATTGTTGTAAATCTCAGTGTGACTAAAGATGGATAAAAAGAAACTTGGATATTTTAAATTCTTATCAATATAAGAAATGTAAATTATTCATACGTGAATAGCTGTTAAACTCATTGCGTTCCTTGAAATCTGGCAAAAATGAAAAATTCATACCATGCTTTAAAAACTCTCCTTAACCCTTTCTTCAAAATAAAACGCTGCTTTTTAGCCTGACCTAATAGATCTCTTAAAGATAATAATGTGTGTAATTTGAAGTTGTTCTGTATTGTGGAACAGCTTTTTTCCACCTTCTCACTGCTAAATAAAAAAAAAAAAGCTTTAGTGTATTATATATAAATATATAAATAGTATCCTGTAGATTGTTCTTGGTTTCTTGCTGTTACCTGCAAAGTCTCTTGTTATGTATCCTTATGACTTACTGCATGGCATCCATGCCGGAAAGGTTTGAATGGGCAAACATAATCTCTGCCGTTGACCCCAGTTAGCGAGGAAGAAGTGTGCATCACTCGTTTTGCAAAGAAATCTCTTGTGTTGATACACTACCCGCTTTCTGCATGGATGAAAATAAATGGCTGAACTGCAAAGATTAATTAAATATTTCCTTTAAAGAGTGAGGTTGTATCCTTGAAGTGTTTGTAAATAACACCTAGGAAACTTTTTTCTTTGGATTTTGTCTACCCACTAGTTGTTAGTATTTTTCCATGAAGATAGCAATAGTCTAACAGCTGCAGTCATTCTCTTTATAAAAAGACAAAAGGTGGCTGTGGTGAGAAACACCTCAAGTAGTTGTTGCATTCGCTTGAGCTAGGGTGTCTGTCATGAAATACTTTTAACAATCCTACTGACTACTCAAGGAAATACTAGTACTATTACTACTGCTGTTAATTCCCTAGACAATATAATTAGTACTTCTAGGAAATTCTGAAATAAAACTTAGACATTTATGTTTCTTCTTGTGTTTGATATGTAACCCATCTGGCTGCCATTTTTCATTATTCTTCCGTATGTGTGCTGCAGACTTTCATTAGGATTTTAAACTTTTTTGAACAGGACTATGTTTTAATAGAGAATGGACCTGAGTTGGGAGTTTTCCAGGGTACTATCTGTACTGGCTTAGAAAAAATGATTTTTTTTCTTACTCCTTCCCTCTGGCTGGATTATAGAAGGTGGGTAATCACCCACAGTAGTGTTGAAGTGTCATTGTAACTCAGTGCAGACTCTCTTTCTGCAATAATTTCAACATATGGAGGGAAAAAAATGGAGGAAAAGTTACACTGGGAATACTAATCTGCCCGATAATTTAATGATAAAATTTCATGTGCATTTACTTTTGTTCAGTCTCTTTATAAACCCAAGTTGAGAAAAAGAAATAAAATTATTAGCAGTGTATAGATTCCTTCATATGGAGATGGACTGCTTAGTGTAATGATGGAACATAATAAGCACACTCCATAAGCTTGAATTATGTGTAGTCATATCTCAAGAAATTTGCATATTTGAATTTTTATTAATAATTTAGATTACAAAAATACAAACCCCAGCCCAGCATTGGCTATTGCTTGGATTTCTTCTGTGAAACTTCTACATCAGCAGGCACTTTAACCTATTTTGTACCTGGGGTTAAAGTAACAAGCCAAGTCTGGCAGAATTAATAAGTGAACATTTTACTTTGTTTGCAAAGTGACTCATCCATTTAGTTATCTAAACCCATTAGCCATGTTTTGTGCTCATCCTCTTGTATAGTACAAGAAGGAACATTCAATGCTACCAAAAAAAAAAAAAACCACCCAAACCAAAAACAACACCAAAGAGAAAGAAAATATGTTCAGTATTAAGCTGCATTATTAAGTTCACAGCTCAAGAGAGGTTT
>NW_010260353.1:17512-57721 GCF_000690775.1 Eurypyga helias
CCCCTAAAGTTGGTGAAACTGCGATTTGGCTATAACTGCTTTGTAGATGATAGTTTCAGGAGAAGCATTGCAGCTATTTGGGTAGTGAAATAGCGTAATGAATCATAGTTGTGATGCATGATTACAGGCATGTGTGAATAAGCAACAGGCAGAGCACTAAATCATCAGTGATTTAGAACAGTATTCTCTTTGTGTATCTTGGCTGCTTTTTTCTATGGATGTACAATAGTACATCTAATTTCCAAGAAAACCACTTAATTATCTTTTCCATCCTTACATGCACTAAAATCTCTTCTTCACTGGAATGCCCAGTCATGGGTGAAGTTGTACAAAATGTGGCCTGTTTTTAGTGTAGTACATGCACTTGAAAGAACAAAATATGCTAGTGTCATTTTCTGAATGAATAATTTTTCTGTGGGAATCATGAACTTCTCTGGGCCTGGACAAATGTCTATAGCTTCCAATGGAACTTTCTCTTACTAGGAAGTAGCCCTTCTTGATTTCCTTTTCAGTCTGTATGAAAAACTAACGTAATTCTGCTTCAAGTTTTCACTCTCTTGAGGACACTAAGTTTGTCTTTTGGAGTAATGCAGCATTACTTCCTATGTGTTGTTCCAGGAACTTCAGAAGTCTTTCAGTAACACAAAAAAACCCCTGGAGTTCTAGGATGTTTAGGAGATTTAGGAAGGAGTACTATTACCAGAGGAGTCTGCAACTGTACAAGTGATTGCAGTTGCTTTTCAGATTATACATGAGTCATGGTGCATGCGGTTAGGGTGAGATACTACTAGCTCTTTGATTTGTTCTGACTCCGTATGTCAGAATCAGCCATTTTGCCTCATGTGAGGCTGACATGTCATGTGTATGAGAGTTTATGTCACTGTGCTAATACTGTGGAGTGATGAGAGGGAGAAAGGGCGGGGGAAGAATGGTACTGTGTGCAGAGAAGCCCTGAAGAAAGTGTTTCCTTTCTCCCTTTGTGGCAGTCCTCACTGCAGGAGAACAGCAACAGACACCTTTTCCTAATATGATCAGATGTTTTGTAGAAGGGAAAGGAAAAGGGAAATTTTGGGAGTCTTGTGGAGTATAGAGAGATGAGATACCTACCTCTTCTGGGGTCTTTAGGTTTTTGATTTTGGGAGAAAGAGGACTCTCTGGTTTTGGGGGTGTGTGTGTTTGGTTTTGGTTGGTTGTTTTTTCTGGTGTTGTCCCCCCGTTCTTCCCCCCAGCATGTGGGAAATGGAGGTAATTGATTCAGTTGAACTTAGATGCAACTTTTGGATAACTTAAAATTTTGGGGTCTGTTATTTTAGTGCATTGCTAAAATCTGCAGTTCACAGAAGTACTTACTTCTAAATAAAACACAAAACCGATACAACTGTTACTTTTGTGACTTTGGTTTTCAGTGTGAAAATTAGAAAAAACAAGTTCTGTCTGGCTTGTCCATTATTCTCTCTTGCTTTCTCTCTTGAATTTGCAAATGAATGCAAAAGGAGTTTGTAAAGGAAGAATGAAATAGTATATGATTTACAGTGTAACAGCTGTGTAAGTGTGAGTACTTTACTAATGAACTTTTCATTTGTCAATAAAATAAGTAGAATTCCAGATATTAAGGCAAGTTCTGTCTGTGTCAACACTGACTACACTGTGCAAGAAACAACACCCATCAAAGAAGCTTGAAAACATGTATTGTATGAGTAAAATAAAATCCCCACATTTCTTTTTATACATATAATTTTAGTCAAAAGAAGGGCCAAGGGATATTTTCATTATTTATTTTTTTTTGAAGTGGAAAAAGATACCTAATGTCATTGCTGCGAAAGCCTGTTAGTTCAGAAACAAATAGTAAAAACCTCAGTCTCAGTATGTGTGAGATAAACTGTCTGTTTTTACCGTACTGCTCACAGATTTCTCTGTCTTACTCAATTGTCTGTTTACTTAGGCTTCAGGCTCGAATTGCTCATAGAATCCAGGAACTGGAGAACTTGCCTGGTTCTCTGCCCCCTGACCTGCGAACCAAAGCTACAGTGGAGTTGAAAGCACTTAGGTTACTGAATTTTCAGCGCCAGGTAATGCCTTCTGCTTCAGGAAAATTTCTATAGAATTTTCAGCCGAACATGCTCATGTAGCAAAGAGTAAACTGGCAAGAGATTTTGCAGCATCATTGAGCCTAAGCCAGAGTTTTGCATGAGAGCAAACTTGGCTGATAAGCAAGTCACAGAAATACTTAACTTAGAAATTATTCTGTTTTGTTGATAAAAATGTGAAAATGTTCTTTTTGGTTCTTGCTTTATCTCTGAGTTTCAAGTGTAACCATAGAACTGTGTCCTTCATAATGAATATGGCATTGGCACAAACACAAAACAAGAGGTGGACAGGCTGCAGATTGATTTTCAGCACAAATCTCAATAGACACATCTTTCTGGACATAGTTCATATTGGCCAAGGATCTCCTTGTTTTAGGAAAAGTTGTATGTTTTGTTTTGTTGTGTGTGGGATTTCTTTGTGATCTGTTTTCAGGATTTCCACTGTGGCAGACTGAAAATTAAGCGTAACAAGATCATACGTAAGATACAAGTTGGATGTTGAGTGCATGTGTCAGCAAATGAATTTCAGAAAAGGAATCACACTGCCAGACTCTTACACGCCTCTTGCCATTGCCCTTTCCAGCTAATTTGGAAGAACAAAGATGTGATTTGGCAGGTCAAGCAAAAATATTCTGGGCAGAAGCCTTGGCAGTAGTTGTACCATGATGTCCAAGTCTTCCTTCCCTCTACCCTTGGCACTCCTTTGTAATGAAGTTTTTTCAGAAGTCAGGTGAAACGCAGTAGGCTCTCCCTTCTGTACTGCTGGGACTGTGGAAATGCTGTTCCAAGCTCTTAGCATTTACCTTTCCCTGCTGTTTCCTGTGCAGCCGGCAACGAAATGGGTTGTCAGCTGTGCTCAGGTCCAGCTCTAGAAAGTATGTTATGTATGTTGTTCATATGTGGTTTACTTCCATGGTGTAACATCTCAGCTTGCATTACAACAGGACAGTCATTTGCAGCTTCTTGTGAAGAAGGAAGAAAAAAAATGATTACGAGTCATTAACACTTTTGGCCATCCTGTGGAGACTTAAGATTTATTTAAGGAGACAGACATAGCTGCTGCAGTTATATAGATGCTGGGTCTTTTCAGAACTGTAGTGGAAAGGGGAAGAGGAGGCTGGGACATCATCTGGACTGTTACTGTTCTACTCTGCCATACCAGTGTTTAAAGCTGTTCCTCCATGTATTAAAAATGATGGGTTTTTAAATGTTTCTTTTTTCCTGCTGGTAGCTAAGACAAGAGGTAGTAGCCTGCATGCGTCGTGACACAACACTGGAGACAGCACTGAACTCCAAAGCCTACAAACGAAGCAAACGACAGACTTTGAGAGAGGCCCGTATGACAGAAAAGCTTGAGAAACAGCAGAAGATAGAACAGGAGAGGAAGCGAAGGCAGAAGCATCAGGTATATTAACTTACTAGCTGTGCACCTGCAAGAAATACACCTTGCTTTGCTGTGTGGGTCTTCCCCATTACGTATTTTGCTTATCTTTGGAGTTCTAAGGTTAAAACACTCCAAATTGTGTGATAAGCAATTGGAAAAAGGTAAGATTAGAACTTCTGTACTCCTGATTTCAAATCCTGTGCAATGTCCAAGTGTCTGCACTAATTTGTTTCTCTTTCTAGGAATACCTGAATAGCATACTGCAGCATGCTAAAGATTTTAAAGAGTACCACCGTTCAGTAGCTGGGAAAATACAGAAACTTTCTAAAGCTGTGGCAACTTGGCATGCCAACACTGAGCGTGAGCAGAAAAAAGAAACTGAGAGAATTGAGAAAGAAAGAATGAGAAGACTAATGGTAAGGAGTAGAGGAAGGAATATGGTTATTTCAGCTAGAATTACATATATATAATTTTAATATTTTTCATACAGTTTCAGTCACACCCATGCATTTTATTTGCAGAATAAAGCCTCTATAATGCAAAAAGTAAAAAAAACTGCTGCACTTTGATTTTGTGTATTTCTGATGATGGTAGTGTGTTATGTTAGGGGGGGTATTTTGCTTATTTAGTTTTAGTCATTGTGATAAATTTTGAATTTGCATGTATGTGCTAGGGATTGTTACAAACATCTCCTCTGAGATGCTTGATGTGGTCTAGGAGAGTGTGCTGTGTCTAAAACTCTTCACATATCTTTTCAGCAATGTTGAATTCATTCCACAGATTCCTTTTCATTGACTACTGTTAGAAATGGCGGTTGTGTCACAGCTCTTTAGTACTAGTATATATCATGTGCAGGAATGGGCACTGGTATGATTTAAAAGATACTGTGAAGACCAGCTTGAATGTACGAAGGAAGTACCTTGGCTAGCTTACAGTGACTATATATTCAGTAATGGTAATGATAATTAATAATAAACTCTAAAAACTTAGGTTTTGAGACTTGTAGTCATGGTGGCTTGAACATTGCAACTGAATTTTACAAGCCATTTTACAAGCTCAATTTGAACATTGCAGCTGGTCTGGCCAATTTTCTGCAGTTCTGGTCTTTAGAAAGGCAGGAGATTTTTTGTATCTTGCAGAGTGCTGTGTTTTAAAGTCATCATCTTTAAAATATTTCTTACTTGTGTTTGGTTTTCATAAGGGATTGTATACTTACTTTATTTCTTTTTTTAGCCGAAGTTGACAAAGGCATCTCTGATGCTTTCCTTGTATTTTTCTGACATGCTCAAAAGCTGCATTATATCTTCACAGCACATAAAAATAATATTTTCTGATATGTCTTACCTCTAGCAACACACTTCGGCACTGCTGTATGGCTGCAGAATTTGCCACAGTGACTTGGAGATATGGCTTGTCTGGTGAATCCTGTCTCTTAATAGTGACCCATATCAAGGATGGAATAACACCAGAGTAGAAAGATAATAGATTATCTGCCCAAAGGAAAATTTTCTTCTAAGACCTAAAAGAAAAAGATTGGTATTAATGCTGGAAAAGGGACTAAATGCAAGTTCACATCCAGCTCCCAGCTCTCTCTGGGTATGGGCTACCTGCACATTATGTCTTTGAAGAATGATTTCTCTAGGAGGCTTAATCAAGCATCTCCATTTCGGGACATTGTAATCTGTTTGGTGTGGCATTAAGTGATTTTTCTTTTTCCCCCCTCTTACCTGTCATAACTGCTGTAGATTTTCCAGTCATTTGTCCATGAGAGTAGGAGATTATTTAAAATCATAGAGTCCCTGAATCGCAGAGTTGGTCAGGCTGACAGGGAGCTCTCCAGTCCAACCACCTTCCCATGGTACTATCATCATAGAGTTCCAAGCCTCTGAGGTGAGAAATGGCACAACTTCTTTGCCTGTTCAGGTCCTTCTGAAGTGCAGCCCAGCCCTCGAGAGTATTGACTGCTATCCGATAGTTTTGTGTCCTCTGCAAACTTGACTAGAGTGCCCTCCATCCCTTCCACTGGGTCAGTGATAGAGATGTTAAACACAACATAGCCCTGACAGACTGCTGTGGTATCCTTCTTAATGTCTCCAGATAAGTGTATGGTCCTCCGCAGCCCTGCGGAGGGGGACTTGAGGGCACTGGTGGATGGAAAGCTGGACATGAGCTGGCAGTGTGTGCTCACAGGCTCTGGGGAGACCTTATAGCCGCCTCTAGTACCTGAAGTGGGACTACAAGAAAGCTGAAGAGGGACTTCTTACAAGAGCGTATAGTGATAGCACAGGGGTGATGGCTTTAAACTGCAAGAGTGCAGTTTATTAGATTATATATGAGAAAGAATTTCTTTACTGTGCTGGTGGTGAAACAGTGGAATAGGTTGCCCAGAGAAGTTGTGGATGCCCCCTCCCTGGAAGTGATCAAGGCCAGGCTGGATGAGGCTTTGAGCAACCTGGTCTAGTGAAAGGCGTCCCTGACCAAGGAGGGGGTGGAACTAGATGATCATTAAGGTCCCTTCCAACCCTAATTATTCTATGATTCTCTGACCCATTAACATAAATGTGTGACCCTCTGGGCCTGATAGTCCAAGCATTTCTGTAATGGTTGTCTTGTCTCCTGTGCAGATCATGATGACCTAGCTAAGGTCGCCCATGCTTATTGACAGAGCTGTTAGTTGGCGTTTCTTTGGAAGCATTTCTGTCATAGCTGATGTCTATTTTGTATTGCTAGGCTGAAGATGAAGAAGGCTACCGCAAATTAATTGATCAAAAGAAAGATAGACGCCTAGCCTACCTGTTGCAGCAGACAGACGAGTATGTGGCTAACCTGACTAACCTGGTATGGGAGCATAAGCAGGCACAAGCAGCCAAAGAGAAGAAGAAGAGAAGGAGAAGGAAGAAGGTGAGTAGTAACAGCTGGTATTTTTAGGCCATCTCTTCTTCAAATCCAATTTTAGTCTTAATAAATGTAGTGATACGCAGTTGTCATATATGTACCAGATTGTTTAAAAACATCTGCACTGCCAAATTCTTAACACTGAGGGAACTCCTCTCTCTCCACTGAAATATGTAAGAAATTTGCTATCATTAATTCCAAAGAAAGAGAGAAGGCAGTAGATTAGAAAACAGTGGGCTGTTAACATTGACTTACTGACAAATTTCTACAAAATGGGTCAGACATGTATATTAGGATTGAAGTACCCAAAAAGGATCCAGTGGATCCAGAATACGTTGTATGAGGAAGATGGGAAAAGTTTGGTTTGTGTAGCTATTGCATACAGGGTAACAGTTTTAGGCCTCAAGATTCTACACTTGTTTCAGTCCATTTTGTAGGACTATTGGAAATGATGATACGGAAAGAACTTGAGTTTATTATAGTAAAGGGGTATTTGCCAGTAGTATGTTCATTGTGCCGCCTTAACATTTAATTGAACCTTTTAAAAATTACCATTCTTTGTATAAAATACCCTCTGAGAGAGACTTGTTGTGGAAACTGAACAGTGCTATTTTTGAAAAAATAATTATGTGTGTGAAATAATCATTAAGCGAATGATCTGTCATTTTTGTGACCGCTGAGTACCTTTCATCTCTACAGGATGGATAAGAAGATTTATATAATCCATTCCCATGCCTGGTTTGCTACTAATTTCTGATACAAGTATAAACATTATATTTAAATAAATTATATAAACATAAGCAGCACTTTAAATATGGTAATAAATACCAGCGTATATATTCCATGTTTTTTCCTGTCCTTCTCCAGAACCTCTGTACTTTTTATTGAGAGTATTTTCTGAACATAGGAACAATCCCCTGCCTACAAAGTGAAGATGTAATTTAAACAGGGTTCTTGACCTCTGTTACCAGTGAGAACACACTTGATTTAATGTACAGAATTCACAGTAGAGGTAATCCTTAATGAGATAGTATGTGGAGTAAATGCACTGCTGTAATGAAAAATTCTAAGTCCTTCAACAATACAAATCTGTGATATCATTCTATTTCTATGTCATTTTAGCTGAAGTATGTATGAGAAACAGAAGATCTTCTGGACATGTTAATAAAGACATAATTTTCTGTCACTGAAGTATAAGGAAATGTGCCACATAAATATGCAGTACTTTTAAATGTCCCAGCCTAAAACATAAAGGAAGATTAGCAGAAAAAAATCTCAGCTCTGCCTTGATCATCCATAGCTTTTTGTTCATAATTAAGTTACTTGCACCAAGCTTTTGCTCATCTGTCAAAGATACAGGAGTGCACACAGAAATTACCTTTTGTTTTAATTATAATATTATGAATTCATTGTTGCATGGCTGCAGCACTCATTGAAGTTAGTGGGCACTGTGTCTTCTTCTGACTCATCCACTTTTAATACTTACTCATTTATGGTTTGTAATCCATGTAAAACACCTGTAGTTACATATTTTGTACTTCCAGAAAAATGAGAGAAGAGAGTTGATAGGACTTTCTTGTAGAAATGGCAGTGATGAAGTAGATGTGAAAAAGTGCTTCCCATCTTTGCCAGGCTCACATTATATAATATTCAAGTGAACCCTATATTCTTGCAAGAATCAAATTTCAGTACTCCAGATGAAATTTTCATCTGATAGGCCATTTTAATTTGTAATGCGACCTTTCACATTTATCCATAGGAGTTTTACTTGTCATTACATGAAGAATGGAAGAAATGTAGCTTCCTACTTCTGTACAGTTGTTATTTTCTTGTTAAGGATTATGTTGTCAAGATTAAATTAGACATATTTGTATAGCCTAAAACACAAGTGTGAGATATCTGTCATTATTTACGTTTATCTTCCTTGTAACGTATGTTTCTGCTTTCCGAAATAGTTTTTAGCTGTAGATTGTTTCTGCTCTTACAGCAGGATCTGATCTTCACACAGTGGACAGCACTGATGATTACCACGTATTTGTGGTGGTGTGTTTTAATTTGTAAGGTTCTGTACACTAAGTGTAGCTAAGATAGAAGAATTTTATATATTTGAATATTAGAGAGTGCAAAGAATATTAGAGAGTGCAAAAAGAACATGCGGATTTTCACGTGCACATTCTCACATGCAAAAGAATGGACCCCTCCCCTTGTTGTTTGTTGAGGGGAAAAATATCCTCAGTCAATGTAGCTTGTTCAGCTGAGGCCAGATACGTGCTATTGTAACTTATCCTGCCCATCTCCTTGTTTAAACTTTTAAATTCTGGTACGGTTCCTTCCTTTGTCAGCAGACATACCTGCTGACCAGGAATGTTGAAGCAAGCAGCCTTTAAGCTCGTATTGATGTTTTTCTTGCGGAGCATCAGTTATTGTTGCATTGAGCAGGAGGACCAATGACATTTGTGTAGCCCAGTGAAGTGTTTATAAGACTCTCCTTCAGGTTATTTTTTGTGTATTAAAGAATATTACAATTCATAAATATTTTAAAGGTTTTAGACTAGAACTGATCTTAGCCAGATTTCCTTTTTTGGTAATTAAGCATCTGTCCCAAAGTATGAAGACATGTAAAAGACATAATAAACTTCTTTTAAATGTAGAATTGACCCATGTCTGCTGCTGCTGCTTGTCTTCTTAAAAAGAGAAACAACTGGGTTATCTAAATTTATCACACACATTAATGATACTTGGAAGTTACCTATAAAACACAATTTAAGATATCTGTTCTTCTTGTTAGTCTGATCTGTTTGCATTGGTAACCAAAATAAAACTGTGCTGTAGTACTACACACCCAGCACTGTGCCAGGAGCAGAAGCTGTATTCTGACCTGTCTTGCTTATTGTCAGAATTGTCTAGGGAAGTTCCATTTCAGAAGTGAACTATGTCTGCCATTTTCTTGTACTATTCTGAGATCTTTAAGTAGGGTAAATGAGGACAGGCTTTGACAAAGATACTGTTTTTTTCTCAGTGGTGCTTGAAGAGAAGAAGAAATCTAGCTTACTTCAGCTAAGAGCTCCAGGGTTCTTTTTTGTTTGTAATGAGTAGTTGTGGTCTAGACTTAATTGAGATACAGCACAAAGGACTCCCAAAATACTCCTCGTTAACTGTCAGACCAAAAAAATTGTGTACATACCCAAAATAAAAATGCTGTATGAATAAAAAATCTGTGACGCTTGGCGATGCCTCCAAAACTGAGATTAAAGCACTTCAGAGGAAATTAATACTGTATCACATGAAAATTAATTACAATTTTATTTGTACTAGCACAGCCTTTAAGCAACTGAGCTCTAGGTCTAGACGAAAAACTCAGTAGGCCAGCCACTTCTTAAATGCAGATTTATTACACTGACTAGCGATGTGATAGAAACTCTGTGCCAAACTACATATATCCACCCACACCTTACATTATGTGCATCCCAGGTGATTCAGAAGTAGAGTGAAACATCATAGTCCAAAATGCATAGAAGTATCCTCCCTATACTTGTAAACTGACCATGATACTTTTCACTTCATTTGTTGTAGAAGGCTGAAGAAAATGCAGAAGGAATAGCATCTGGTCTTGGCCCTGATGGAGAGGTATGAATTTTACAAGGTGTTGTTTGTGTGTTTTTTTTTTTTTTTTAAACTTTCCAGTGGTTGTACTGTGTGCCATTGCTGTATCTAAAAAAAAAAAAAAAGTGACCACAAATGATCTAAGAAGAGCAGCTGTTTATAACCAAGAATAAAAATTATCTAGACCAATTTATGGTAGTCTGTTTCTCTTCAGAAAGTTGAAGGCTTAAAGAAGAATACATTGACTCTATCACTCAGTCTGCTTAGGAATCCCTCTCAGCTTTTTTTATATACTTAAAAGTAAATGGTTTTCTTGCAGTCCATGTGTAGACATGATTTACTTTGTAAAATGAACTTGTAAACACAATATATTCTAGCTTCTCATTTTTGTGAAATACATTTTTGACATTGCATGTCATCATCTTTCAGACACAGGACAGACTGTGTACTATATTATGACATACTGTATTATGATGTCTTAAGACACCCGAATGTTCTTTCTTCCTCGGAAGCAAATGGAAATGAGTAATTTTTGTGTGTCATTCTTTGAATAACATTTTTTGTTCAGTAGCAGGGCATATGCTATCTCATGAAGAACTATTCTGTTAATGCCATTTTTCTGTTCCATTTTATTTTTATGTAAAGACTTCAGAACTGTATCTGTTGTTTTACTTTTGATCTTTTTTACACCAGCAAGTGATACTTATCTGGTCTTTTTTATACTTACAAGTGACACTTTTCCTGATGTAGTTAGAAGAGTTACAGTAAAATCCTTTAGTATAGTTACAGTTGCACAAGGAAAAAGCACGTAACATTCCTGTAACTTCAGTTTTTATGGAAATGGATTAGGTTTTATATTCTGTCAGTCATGGTATTTATACCTGTTCAGAATTATTTTTCCTTGTTTACTTGTCTGTTAGGAAAAGATCCTTCAGCAGAAGCAGTAATAAATGGCAAAATACGTCAAAGTACAAAATCTGTGATTAAATGAGGCAGACAAATAGTAGAAAAATTAATTACGCTATTCCGGGTTTTTTGGAGTGCCAGAAGAAGTAATAAGTTTTATTATTGCAAGTGCCTTGTCAGCTTAATTGAAGAAGTCAGGACAATGAATCTTTAAAATAGGCCTTCTTTACTTAAAAGTGTTTCCCTGATAGCTAGGTGGGAAGGTGTAGCTTTTAATAACAAAACTTCACTGCTGTTCACATCTGGAATTTTGAAGGTGCTATTGGTTCTTTTTATTGTGTATGACAAACATGAAATTCAGTTGCTTTATGGTATAAATTTCATCTGAATCTTTAGCCCATAGATGAAAGTAGTCAGATGAGTGACCTTCCAGTCAAAGTGACTCACACTGAAACAGGAAAAGTTCTTCTTGGACCAGAAGCACCAAAAGCAAGTCAGCTGGATGCTTGGCTAGAAATGAACCCAGGGTAAGTAGTTAGCATACAAATAGGCTGCTTTTTCTATTTGCATTGTTAATTTTAATGGTCTTCTCTTAGTTACTCTTTTTACCTATACAATTCTGTTCTTTTAATTTATTATGTGTAAGCTGAGTAGGAGTTGTATTGAGCCTAGTCCCTCCTCTTGTTATCTGTACTTCATAATCTTTCTGTTATCCTTGTACAGCTATGAAGTTGCTCCCAGGTCAGACAGTGAAGATGAAAGTGGCTCTGAATATGAGGAGGAGGTATGCATCTTTAAAACATGATACTGTGACAAGTAATGCAGTAAAAAGCAAGAACTTGTTCGATGTGATATTTTCCTCCCTTTTCACAAGAAAGGAAGGGAAAGCGATAGCATGTGTGTAGGTGTTTTAAGATTAGTACAAACAGAGAAGGTAACTGGTTTTGTAATTCTTTTCAGTTCATAGCAGTTGCCTTTTACATGTGCTGTGAATGCCTGACTGGTAGTCTGGGTTAGAAAAAGTAAATATGTAGCCTAATAATCATGAAACAGAGAATATAGGCAGGTTCCTATTTTAAAATCTATGTCAGAAAAGGCTGTATTATGGCTTTATGCTGAATTAAGTTAACGGCTTTAATATTTATGCATTGGACGTTTTATTGGCTGTTCTGAGTAAAACATTAAGTTTTTAATAAAAATAATATATAAATAGGTATATGTCAAGGATTTAGGTTCAGACTGTTCCGGTTAGGCTTATTTGATTTGATACTTTAATGGTTATTTATATACTGCTATTACAAAATGTCTAAAAAGAATCTTAACACGCACAAAGACCCCAGCTCTGCAGGTTGATAATATGAAAACCACTATGAATAATCAGTATTGATGCTTGCATAGCGTTTTTCAGACAAGTACTTTCTAAAGGAGAGGAAAACTGCAGAGTAGAGAAGGACCATGTTCGATCAACAGGCTAATAGCAGAACTAGGTATAGAATTCAGATCTCCTAGGTGTGGCATTCTTTACAATACTAGACCAAAGACCACTGAAACTGGCTGGACTGTATGATGTTAAGGTATGTGCCTTTGTAGGATGAATTACTGCTAATATGATTCTACAAGACTCTCAGTATTAAGATAGGAGGGGAGGTCAGATACCTGTCAGATAAGAGTTATGCCCACATTTTTCCCACAGACTCTTTAATAGCAGTGTTGTTTATATGTGGGGAAATCCTTCTTAGGAGAATACCCTTGCAGAACTCAGAGCAGTGTTTTGTTTGGCTTCATTAGCGAGATTTTAAGTTGTTGGTTATCCAATGCAACTGTAGCCAGAAGACAAATTATTTTAGAAAGAATAAAAATGTGGTCTGTTTTTAAAAAGTTAAGAAACTAGAAGCCTAAACCATCACTTCTTGGCAACTTTTTAAGCTTTAATAAATTATCACACATCTGGAATATGAATAAATATGGTTTTAGAATCCTCTCCATGAACACAGTAGATGGAATAAGGCTTTTAAAAGTCAGATCATTAAAGAGGAGAATAGTTTTTATTTCCATGTATCATGACTTCCTGTTGGTTAATGTATGTCAAAAATTACTCTTGTTATGCTGCAGTACAATTTTGTTGCAGAATAGGTGTAAGTTGAACTTTGTGCTTCAGGTTTCGGTCACAAAGCATTGACCAGTGAAGACTACCAATATGTGAATGCCAGTGGAAAGTATGAGTTAAGAAGATGTTCCCAGCACCCCTGTTCTTTTTCTGTATTCTCTAGGATGATGAAGAAGAATCAAGCAAATTAGAAGCAGATGAGAAGATACTCCTGGATCCTAACAGCGAGGAAGTTTCTGAGAAAGATGCAAAACAAATCATCGAGTGAGTGTTGTTTAGGTGCTGCTTTTTGTTAGGGGTTGTGATTTCTTACATTAGTGCTTCCCAAGAGCAGTTTGCTGTAGATTAGTGAGTTGTAGCTTCTCTCATGCGAACATCTGGAGGAGTAGGAACATGATCATTTGTTACTAACTGTGTACTGTTGATAAAGTAGCTTGCACCCTTTGGTGTACTCACCACAGTGGGGGATTTGCACTGTTTCTTTGGACATACATAAGTGAGCTGTGGTCAAAAAACCTCTTTCTTTGGCTATTTACTACTTCTTCTGCTTTCCAGGACAGCCAAACAAGATGTGGATGATGAATACAGCATGCAGTATAGTGCTAGAGGGTCTCAGTCCTACTACACTGTTGCTCATGCAATCACAGAAAGGGTGGAAAAGCAGTCTTCTCTCCTTATTAATGGCACACTAAAACATTATCAGGTAAGAAATCAATAAAACATGAAAGTATTTAAAACTTGGAGTTATGTTCAAATTCAGTGTGGTATTTCAAGGAGCAAACTGAAAAATTTGTAGAAGATCTCTAGTAGGTTAGAATTTGAGAATTATATAGGCAAAGCAATGATAATTACCAGTGACAGATAATATAGTTCATACGTACTGTTTGAATAAAAGTATCAACTTTCTGTATATACCAGTAACCTTTTTTTTCATTACAGACCAGTAATATTTTGGTTTTGCTACTTTTCTCATTGACCTAGAATTTCAGTTCTGCTTATTGTTTTCATTTGTGTTGGGTTAACAATATTTTTCTTCTTGAAATATTTAAAAGTTTAGGATTTTATTTTTTAATTAAGAACCTAATATTTCAGTGCAGTGATGGACAACATTTGGAAACAGTATTTTACTGTGGAGTTTGATGTCTCATGTTCTTTACAGATGTACAGTGGATTTAGTAACTAGGAACTTACGTATTCTGACCTAAGCTAGATTCACATATGATTGCTATTGTACAGCTTTTTAGGAAACTCCAAGAACCTGCATCTTTTTTTGCAGACAGAACATTATTCTACATCTACATAAAATAAAGAGTAATAAAAATAAAAAGAATAAAATAATTACTTACTCACCAAGGTGTCATAAAGCCGTATATCTATTTCTGCTTGCAGAGAACTAGGAGGAAGACTGTTTCCTAAGTGTGCAAAGTGTTACGATTATAGCCCTGTTTCCTATGCTCCTCAGCATGGCCCTCTATTACAGTAGCTTGTTTAAATAATTTAAAATTCAAGAGTTAAGTTGATTTCCCTTTTCAGTGCATTTTAGTATTCTTCCATGGGGCTCCTCACTGTGGGGCATGGTGGGAAAATGAGACAATGAACAAAAGCTGAAACAGGAGGATTCAGACTGGGTGTGCAGAGGAGGACAGTGCCACCCACTATGGAGCAGGGGCTCAGAGGCAGTTTACATAGGAGGTTTTCAGTTGCTGGCCATATAAAGCCTTGAGCAACCTGGCCCCAAGGATGCACCTGCTTTAAGCAAGACATTGGCCTAGACACTGCCTGAGGTCTGTTCCAAACTGAATAATCACATGATCCTACTTGTTCATAGCAGACCTGCATCTGAATTTGAATTCTGTTGCAAACTCTTAGCACTCCTAGATCTCTGACTGTGAACCCTCAACAAAAAGAGGAGTGTTTCATTCAGGGACTGATTTTGAACATGATAGGTTAAATAACTCTTCTGCCACCACTGAGGGATGCTGTGACTAATAGAAGGTAGAATCCAACCATATGAAGAAGTAGGCCACTTTCTCAGCTGATGATGCCCTGTCAGTTTTTGCTGTCTCATTGTCAATATATTGTCCATCTTATGCACTCAGTGAAGCAGGGAGCCAACAGGTGCAGTCAAGCAACCTTCTTTACTGCACAACCCTGATTCGTTGTCTGGGAAGGGTTATGTGATGTACTAAATTAATAGTGTTTAAAAATACTAATTTGATGGCCATGTTGTCTTAAAGTGCTCATGGATGGTCAATTAACACTGATAATTCCTTTACTACCTGAATTGTTATTATTTATGGAACACAGAAATACTTCTTAAATTATGCAGGTCTGTATTTTGCAACACAGTTTCCCTGTGTGCCTCAAAGCAAAATAATTCAGTCTGTGGAGTTACGTAGACACTCACAGGGATGATCAATTAGAGCAGGTCATTTAGCTGCTCAGTGTGATACCTAGCAGTTGATTCAGTAGATTTGTTCTCTGTGGTGTCTGTTCTATATAGTAATTGGACCAGAGATAAACGGCACACTAGTATAAGGAGCTTTATGTCAGGAGCATTGAAGCTTGGTTTTGGTTTAAGCGAGAATGTTCTGGAGACTGTTCCCTTTCACTCTGTGTATTTCCCCATCCTCTAGATTTTAAAGGCTTTTCCCTCCTCATCTTTTTTTCTGCATTTCCATGTTTCTTACTGCCATGTTTCATCAGATTATCTCTTCCTTCTTATCAGTATGTGTCAGTAGAGAAGGTTCAATGATACAGAAAAGACAGTTTTCCAGTGTCAGTTCTGAAGCTACTTTGTAAGCGGGACATGTGGTTGCAGAAAAAGTTCTCAACAACTCTGGGTGGCCTGAGTATTTAATACCTAAATATAAATCAGTCAGCATATACATAAAGCCACTAACTTGGCAACATTATTTTGGATACTGTCTCACAGGCACAACAGAAGATTACTTCAAGCATGTAGTGTTTTTTCTCTGAACTTTCACAGGCCTCTTAATATACTTCTCTTTCTGTGCATGAGACATACCAGAAATCTGGATCTTAGAAGCAAAAACTTTGCAATTGCATGAATAATGTGATACACACATCTGTGGAAGTCTGGGGAATAGTCGGAGTCAGTGCTTTCTAGCAGTACTCTTTGGAGTGTGAAGCTCTGTTGTGTAGACATTTCTCAAGGTACAGTACTCTGGCTTCCTTCCAGCTCTGGGATTTTATGCACAAGGCTTAATTGGAGAAAGGGGACCTACTCTGACATGTGGAGGTATGGACAGCAGACACTAAATGGAGATGTGATACAGGAGCTTTAGCATAGCAGTGTTGCAGTTGGCAAGCGTGAGGCTTACATGTTTTGCACAGATTTGATGGGTTTACTTTTGAAAGATTTCAGTTGACAACAGGCAAATGGTATAAAATGCGTACAGAAAGTTTAACATTTGACAGCTGCGAGGAGCAAACTCTTGTTTTGTTTTTATCAACTGTACATGTGAACGCCTGTGTTACTTTGTGTACAGTACAAAAAAAGCCCTTCATGTATGAAATCTGACTTCATATTATGGGCTCTGATAAACAAGAGTGATGATTTCTGTATAGCTGTCAGCAGAAATTTATCTTGGTTTGAAGTGGGTCTTTTATTTTGGGGGGGGTGGAAGGGGAAGGTTTTAAGATATCCAAAGTATCCCTGTGCATGTAGTATTATTAAAGGAAATCCAGTGTCTAAGTAGGCAGGGACAGCAGAACCTTCATTCTGTAGTACTGGTGTTAATTATTTGTGTACGTTTTAAATAACTGAAACTATTACTCTTAATTTCAGCTCCAGGGACTGGAATGGATGGTTTCACTCTATAATAACAATCTGAATGGAATTTTAGCTGATGAAATGGGTCTAGGAAAGACAATACAGACTATTGCACTCATCACTTACCTGATGGAGCACAAAAGACTCAATGGCCCTTATCTCATCATTGTTCCCCTTTCGTAAGTAAAGGATCTCTTTACCATTCTAAGCATAGCAGATTGGTTTGTTCAGAACACACACTTGTTTTTCATATAATGACAAGATGAGGTACACAGCGGCATTATACTGAGCATGTGTTCAGTGTTTCCTTTGATCATTCCCAGATAATTGTCTAGAAGGGTGTTGGAAAGGTGACCAGAACACTGATAAAGCAATCGATTGTGTTAGTTTCACTGTCCACTCTTTTGGCAAACCAGAGTAGTGAATTTACTGTAATTCACGCTTAATCCACAAGATGGGGGTGGTGTTTCATATCACCTGCCTGCAGTTCACCATTCAACTTTGAACTGTGATATTAAAAAGCTCTTGCTTAATTCTTTAAACAGCTGGCACCCCATCTGATACGAAGTAATCATGCTTTAATGAGGTTGGATGACCTTTCAAGTACTGTATAGGTAGCTCTGGATGTAGTGAATGATATTCACACTTCAGTCAGGTGTCCAGATTGTGATTGTGCTGCTGCCCCCTTTTGCTTTTCCTTAGCTTTCTAAGATGCTGCTTGTTTTATAAATTTGTTTTAATGCATTTTCCTTTCTCCATAGGTCAGATGTGCGTTTTACTGATTTGAAGTGCTGTGTTTTAAATAAAAAACTGTCAGGCATTGTAAAACTGATGTGCGATACTGAAACGTTGTTTGCTTATTTGCATGTGTGACTTGATTGATGTGCAGAAGTTCCTGGCCCTTTCATTAGATGATTTGACCAACAGTTGTGCTGAGTGTGCGAATGTGTTGTAAGATAGGGATAAATTTTATTCATGGCTGTCTGTTTTGATTTCTTTTGAGGTATCCTGTTTTCAGGCTATGCTGCAGTAGTAACCGATAGACTAATGTAAATACCACAGCTGTGCCTAGTTGTATGAATACAGCTGGTGAGCTCTAGTATGAAAATAAATGGCTGGGAGAAGATCTGTAAAGTAAAATAAAGTGAAGAATAAAGGGAAACTTTTATTAATTTCAGATTTCACATGGGCACAATAATGGTTTTTCTTACATGTCTAAAGGGAAGAGCTGAATTTTTTTTTTTGTATACATTTTAAAAGCTGCATTTCACTGCCTTTTCTTAATAGCTAGTACTGCTGCCATCACAGGTCCAGTAAGGAAAACAAAAAAGGAAAGGAACCAAAAAACCTCAAGGTTTATTTTTTGGTGCTGTATCATGATAGCAGCTAGCCTAGCCATAAAATCCTATGTGTTGCAATCAAACAGCAGAAGCACAGTGCAAAACCAAACCTACATGGTAGCATTGAATGGCACAGTGATAAGTTCTGCTAAGTAGAATGTAAGTGAATTCTATTATCAGCTTCATGAGGCTATATTTGAAAAGTTATGATGCCAGTTTTTGGATGATAAGTTGTATAAAAGAACTGCAAATCTATTTTTCATTCAGGGTTATCTTTCTTACCCTTAATATGCTCCAAAATACAAAGATGCACATAAAGTATTACTCTGAATTAGTTTCAGATAGGCCACTGAATATGAACTGAAAGAGGAATTCGTGCCTTTTTCTGTTTACTGTCCTCTCAGAGATGCTTGTGTTTTATTACCGTATATACAGTATATATATATTTTTTTTAATACACTGTTAATTATGGGGATTGATTACATGGAATATGTTGAAAAGTTGACAACTGGTTGGAAACATTTATAAAGCCTGACCTGCAACTTAAGAAATATATTGCTTTTTTTTATAATCTCTATGCTAGGACTTTATCCAATTGGACATACGAATTTGACAAATGGGCTCCTTCTGTGGTGAAGATATCTTACAAGGTATGATTTGC
The DNA here is from genome assembly GCF_000690775.1 of Eurypyga helias. NCBI lineage: Eukaryota > Metazoa > Chordata > Aves > Eurypygiformes > Eurypygidae > Eurypyga > Eurypyga helias. Next base: position 36,292 of record NW_010260353.1, read on the forward strand.
TTTTTATATGAGTATAGAGTTGAACGAATGAGAATAAAGCCAGTTTTCCCTCTGCACGCATTTCTAAACTCCTTGTGAAGTTTTGTCATGTATATCAGGTACTAAGCAGGGAGAGTTAATCATACTTAGAAGACGACTGTAATAACCTGTAGTTACTTTGTAAAATTGTTAATTATCACGTTGCAAGGCTTTTGATGAGAGTAATACAAATGATAACTACTTCACATTTTATACATAGTTGAAACTGTAGTAATGGTACAGCCAAGCAATTTGTAAGGAGACTAGATTGGTAGCCACCAGTTTCCAGAGCACCATAAACAACTATTTAGGGAAAGCACTCAGAAGAAGTATGGAATGCATCAATGTATGGTGTGCAGTACTATGGGATTACAAGTTCATGTCGTTGCTCTGTGTCTGCTAATTCGTAAAACCATTTTTCTTCATCAGAAGAAAGAGTAACTACTCACTTCTCTGTCTTTCAGGGTACTCCTGCAATGCGCCGCTCACTTGTTCCTCAACTTCGAAGTGGAAAATTTAATGTTCTTTTAACTACTTATGAGTACATAATAAAGGACAAACATATCCTTGCTAAGGTAATAATCACTGGCATCTCTTTAACAGCAAGACCTTCAAATGGTGCATAGCACAAAACACATTTATATTTCATAGGGAAGTCCTGAGTTGCTATTTTGTCTTTCAGGAAAAGTTAAACCTTTCATTTACTCTTCTGTTCCTTTGTTTATAGTTGGACTTCTCAGTCACAGGTCTTCTCCCTGTAAACATCAGGATTTTCCTGAATGTGGCCAGGAGACTAATTCCTTTGTGCAGTTCTGTCAGTACTGTATACCTGCTTGTCCTTGGAAAAACGTTACTTTTCTCCCCTCTTCTTAATGTCATTCAACCTAATCTGCAGTCCTGACTCAATTTTTTCCATTGTTTCTGGCCTGAAGCTTACTCTTACTAGAGTCTTTCCAGCTGTCTGTGGTCATTTTTCCCCAAATGATTAAATAGTTACCTGTATCATGAATTTGGTATCCATGTTCTTTGCTATACATGGCCCTGTTCTTCAAAGCTCTGGGCCAAATATGTGTGCATCAAATGTAATGGATTAATTTGAAAGCAACTGTGCAGTAATACTGTTTCATGTATATACAAAGCAGACTAAGAAGGCGTTTTGCCATATGGAGAAGCCATGTGGTCCTATTGGCCCTTTGTTGTTCATTTTCACTTTATTTCATTCTATTACAAACTGCATATTTAGATTATTAATTTTTCCTGTCTGATACAAAGGCAGTGCATTTTTTTTAACATAATTCTGAACACTGGAGAACAGACCACAGAGTTTTCCTTCCTGTATAGTTTTTGCCCACCCATGTTAAAAGATAGGAAGAACAACACTATGCCATTCAGCCTGTCCTGGGAAATGGAGTTAGTTAGCACCTATCAAAGTGCAAACTGAGGCCTTCCTCGTCATGTAGTCAGTGTGGCAGACATGTTGACATCCCATGTTGTAGTACAGGTGAAGACCTTGGGCACGTTACTTTCAGCATCTGTTGTGACTGCATTTTAGCTTTCACATAAAGAAATAGAAACTTTATTTGAAGATGCAGTAACTGAGATGAGATGATTGTAATTATGGTGCTTCATTCTTGAGTAAAAACATAAGGTTAGCTGAAAGAAATCTTAAGTCCAGGGTTGCTGCTGTTAGTGATCATAGTTACTTTGACTGAAAATGGTTCCTGTCAAGTGTTTTGTAGCTGGCAAGTTTATTTGGAGTTTATGTTGTTTCTTTCTCCTCCTGAGAACCATATTCTGGCCTTGGAGACCCAGTCACCCTAATCTGTTTCCCAGAAATGGGAGGAACCCACTGTTTGCTGTTGCAATTCATCAGAATTCAGCATTAGATTCAGCATGCATAGTGTTTGTTTCTATTTTTGCTGCCTGCGAGGACACTGGGACTTGGATAATGCTTGATTTGGCTTTTCCACTAAATGAGAATGATACCTCAGGCTTGAAATATTTTGTTGTACACTTGTTGGAAGGCGTTTGACTAGGTCTGACCGTCTGTAACTTTGCTAACTTTTGATCTTTTTCTTGCAGATTCGATGGAAATACATGATAGTAGATGAAGGCCATCGAATGAAGAACCATCACTGCAAGCTGACACAGGTCTTGAATACTCACTATGTGGCCCCAAGGCGAATACTGCTGACTGGAACTCCCTTGCAGAACAAATTGCCTGAACTTTGGGCTCTTCTCAATTTCCTCCTCCCAACCATCTTCAAGAGCTGTAGCACCTTTGAACAGTGGTTCAACGCTCCATTTGCCATGACTGGAGAAAGGGTACTGTGGTAGTTTTTTTAAAAAACATCAGAAAGAAAACACTTTGAAAACAGAAAGCAGCTTGCACAGAAGGATTAGTGTTTGAAGTCTCCCTGTTACTCAGGGAATTAATGTAATTACAAGCCACCTTTTTTATAATGCCACAAAATATCAGTGTCTTTTTTGAGTCAGTCAGTTGGGTTGTAACATGCAGGTAATTATTGAGCATACTTAGCCTTTCATGTGAGAGAACACATTACCTAATATATCAGTTGCCTTGTAGTGACTTCTATAAACTTCTGTAGGTGGACTTAAATGAGGAGGAAACTATTCTGATCATCCGTCGTCTCCATAAAGTACTCCGACCCTTCTTGTTGAGAAGATTGAAGAAAGAGGTTGAGTCTCAACTGCCAGAAAAGGTTTGCATTGAGAGGAGTTGTGGAAGGAATTTAATACTTTTTTTAAGCATTATGTGATGTTCCTTTTACAGATTTATTTTACAGATGAGGACTTCTTCAGCATCTGTTACTGCTCTGGTTGGCTTAAAACTCTGCAAAGAGAGTTGGCCACTGAGGAAGCCTGAATACCTGAAGTTTCTGCATTCTCAGAATTCCTCACCAGTCTTACAGCTTTAATTCTGTTTGTAGTCATCCATATAAGACATGCAACTTATTTCCCTGGTATCTGGTTTCAAGTTGTGAGTCAGCCATACGTGCAGGATTAAGTTCTCTGTCCCATCTTCCCTGCACTGGGTAGAAGCTTTGCTCCCTCAGCTAGTTCATTGAAATTCCTGAAAGACTACTGGACTTCATAAAGCAGACAGAATTTGGTCCTGCATTATCTTCCAGGAGTCAGTCTTGCTGAAATTGCACAGACGTTTTTTAACTACTGGCTTTTAAATTCAGAAAATAAATTCTCTTCTGATTTAAAAGATCATTGTTTTTATCTCTGAGCAACTCATCATTCCCCACCCTGTCCTCCTCTGCAATCCTGCATCACTTTTGCCATTCACTGTTCCCAGAATAACAATAGCAACTAAATAAAAAAGTAGATTTGAAGATGTGGTAGGGAAAATCTGGTGATAAGGTCAACTGTGTAAAACCATACCAAAATGAATTCTTAGTAGGTTGTGCTATGATCTGACTAACATTGGCTGAATAAACAAAGAGGTCTGTACAGATGCTTACTAACAGTGCTCAGAGGAAGGGTTGTAAAAAAAATTCTTTCTCATCTTTATAATGTTGTGAACACTGTTACTGTTGCAACTTTTTGTTCCTTTGAATGTCAGATTCTCAGTATCCTCAGAAGCCTTCATTTGAGAATCAAACATACTTACATTTAAAAATATTACTGAAATCTATATTCCTATTCAAATTTCTGCCAGTTAGAGCCACTGCATTTGATAAATACGTTAATAGGCATCAGAGGAGAAGGATGTAGGAGTTGCATACACACTGGTACTCAGAGGACCATGTTTCTTTTTGTTTCCATTACCTTGATTGGATTAATTGCTTTTTTCCTATCGTGAGGACTGAACTTGTTGACTGAAGCCTGTTAATCAATTTCGTTTGATCTTACAAATCTTGTTAAAGAAGCCATTGAAGAAATAGTCGCTTCTTTTTAATGAGTACATCTTCCTGTCTTTCTGAAAATAACCTGATAATTTTTATTCCATTTATTTATTAAACATTAGGAAGCTTATGCTTTTTCTTTTAGTCACCACTTGAAAGATTTCAGGCTGATAGTGTGGCTTTATTATCTGACTATTATACATAACTTTACAGTTATTGTTACATACATATGTTTATTAAAAATGTAACAACTGTAATCTGGAAATTAGATAATAGAAAAAATGGATTAAATTGGGGCATGAATTTTTTGTATTACTGGATTTAAAGATAGAGTGCAGTAAAAAACGGCTTTAATAAATACCGTTATACAGAACTGAAGAAGTCAAACACTGTGGGGATCGTGCAGTACTTCATTAATTCCCCGTGCTTTTAGTTGATGTTGAAAAACCAGCATATTTCTATGCCAGTTTACGTAAGAATAATGCTAATTAGACACTACGAGGGATGCTTATTTGCTAGGTATACATTTACAATATTTTTATAATGCTTGGTTTGATGTTTTTGTAATGTTTCACAGACATAATGAAGTCCACAGGTTATTAAACAAATATTTTTAATTACATTTGAAATATAACATTTTTAATTATTTTTTAAAATGGTTAAAATTACAGAATGAGAAAAAAATATGTTTGACAATTCTGCAGTTACGTTCTTAGGATCCAACTGTCTCAATAGTAATTGTGACTCTCACATAATCTTTTGAGATACTCTGCTTGTGGTTGGATTGCTGCTCACTGAAATCCTATGTAGTGTTAAGGTATGGTTTGGTTTGTGTTTTAGGATGACAAGAACCTGCAGTTAGATCCTACTACAACTCTTACGTCAGTGTTTTTATGTTAGTGGGTTTGGGTTTTTTTTACACTAGGTGGAATATGTGATCAAATGTGATATGTCAGCTCTTCAGAAGATCCTGTACCGTCACATGCAAGCCAAGGGAATCCTCCTCACAGATGGTTCTGAAAAAGACAAGAAGGTACAAAAGAAAGACTAAAACATGTAGGAAACAATGTATTATGTTTAAATATGTTACCAATATGATTTCTGTTTTATAAAACTAGTATGTAGGCTCTTACTGCAGTATCTGACATGGGAAAAGAAAACTGTCAGACATGCATTTGTTTTACAGGAATGCAGCTTGTGCTCTCTGTTCACAAGGAGAAGGTACTGCTTGTATTCACTGTAGTTACAGTGCCTTTCTGCAAACAGGCAGTGTTTGAAAAAGCTAACGCTTCCCTTGCCAGGGTTTAATCAGATAATGTACTTGCATAATTGTGACTCTGGCAGTGCTGACTACAGAAGGTTACTCGTTTTGTCTTTCAGAGCTATTAGTTAAGTGTAATTCTTGTTTTGGCCAGCTGGGGGAATACGTTTGCATTCGTACTTAGAAATAATGACAAAGATCTTCACGAGGGCAGTAGGATTAAAAGTCATAGTCAGATATAGACTATGCAAATGTTGTTTGTACCATGGGACTTGATTCAGTTAATACAGAGTAAACAAGCTGCCATTCATCAGCTTATTAGTGTATATATTTTTCACATTATAATGAACGTGAAATACCTTCTATAGGAACTGCAGAGCAGCTGGTGTGTAACAGTTTGTGATTGCACACTGTTTTATGTTTATTACTGATGGAGTGCAATCACATGGTGTCTTTCCACCATTCTTTTGCAAGTTGCATTGGTAAAATGAGTGATTTTTTTATTTAGTATCTTGTTTTAGCGTCCCTGTTTTGTGCACTCAAACTGTTTTGTTTGCTGGTGTTTTTTCAAAGTGCAGATAAAGGTGGTTCTTACCACTGGATATTGATACTCATCTTCATAGCTTGAGCACTTTGTAAACATGTTCCTCTGTTGTATTTTTCATGTAATTTTGCAATTTGATGTCTTCTGTCCTTCAGATTTATTTTGTACCACAGTTTTGTACTTCCTTCCCGTTTTGGTCTCTTTCCTGTCTTTCTCTAGCTCAGAATCTTCTGTATTTACTCCTACTTGCTTCTCCACCTAGTTTTTTGCTTAACCAGTTCAAATTGCCTTTGCTGTCTTCTGAACACCTCCTCCTCCTTCCTCTCTCCTCAAGGGTCTAAGATTTTTCCTTACTTGCTACCCTCTCTTAATTAATTTTTTTCTTTTAACTGCTTCATTGAGCTCTCTTATCGTGCCTCTTGTCAGCAGGGGCAGGTGGGAATGCTTGGCTTCAGTGAGCAAACCACTGCTGCATTAGGAAAACATCCCATGTTTCCGCAGCTCTGACCTGGAACCAACTCAGACTAGAGAGAATTCATTAAGCTGGAAAGCTCTAGGAAATGAATCTTAGAGCAAATATGGAACTGCATTTTGGAGCAAATTTGAGAGGATTTTGGAAAGAACAAAACCAAATTTTATATGTGTGGGGTACCCCCTTCAAACATAAATATCTGCTCTAGATGGAAGTTACGATTTCACTATACTTTCCAGGAAAGAGTAGAATATTACTACTGTATAACGTGATCCAGTAGTGTACTTTTCTCTAGTTTTGCTGTTGAAAATCACTAAGTTGTTTTGGCTGAGATTTTAAAAATAAATCTGAATTAGTCATACTAATAACTAGCTTGGAATATTGCAGCCACAACAAAGCGAAGTGTCATCTGAAAGCAGTAAGTGTTTGGCAGTATTAATAAGATTTGATAATAAGATTCACGGTAGAGTAGGTTTTGAGAATATACCTCATTCAATATTCAGATGATTTATGAGATTTGGTTATCTAGCTTTTTAGCCTGTGGCCCTGTGTTTCACTTGGCTTGGAAAGAGAAACCCATATATTGAGTTAACAGACAGGAGGGAGATACTGTAGAACTGAAAAGCATTCAGCTAAAATCATTTCCTGTTAGAGGGTTCAAACCCAGAGGAATTTGTATTTGAATTGTAATAAATAGTATAAATAAGCAGTATGCAGGACAATAGATGCTGTGTTTCCCACTGTGAGTACTGCAAGTAGATACATATTGCACTTCTTGGATTACTTCCAGGTCTTCCGGTTTTGTTACAGAACATCCTTGTGATAGTTGAATTTATACAGCGAGACAATTCCACAGTAGCTCTGGTTTTTTGTTTTGTTTTCTGGGGGTTTTGTTTGTTTGTTTCTTTGCTTATTTGCTTGTTGTATTAGTGATGCATTTGGGCTTGGGTAGAAGTATTTTTATGCCTACATTTAAAAATATCTTTCTAAAGCTTCATTAATAAGCGAAGAAATTAGATTCATCATTTGATTTGCATTGTTTGTACCCATAGGGAAAAGGTGGGGCAAAAACGCTTATGAACACTATCATGCAATTGAGAAAGATATGCAATCACCCGTACATGTTTCAGCATATTGAGGTAAGACAGGTTTGATTTTGAGAGTTTTTATTCAGATGGCTAACATAATAAAAAACTGCTGTTGAAGCCTGTGTGTGGATGTCTGTCCAAATCATTTGTGCTGTAAAGGACACAGTTGAAAAACATGGTAATTATGGTCCCTTATTTTCAGAAACAAATGGACCAACCACTAGGTTTTATTGATAATCTGAAGTCTAGTTTTAAAGTATTTTTCTTTAAGAAATTAAGTTGTGGGGTTTGTTTGTTTGTTTTTTGAGGTTTTGTAAGATGCTCTAGAGCAACTTAATGTCTACGTAGACCTCATTTATGATGTAGAGACACTTGTTCAAAATGCAGTGTGTAAGATCTTTATAACTAGCAGGGTGCTAATCTTTTACAAAGTTAACAAAAATTGTCTCATTCTATCCACCTTGGTTTTTTAATAAAAATCTACTATCTATGTAGCATCTCTCATTAGGACCCAAAGTACATAAATATAATAATACATGGAAAGATAGAAAGTCATATCTGGGATGTAGCTACATTTATGAATGAGTAATTAAGTACCAACTTAACTATGATGTGTTAGCATTGCAGTTTTCACTCTTTGTTCTCTTGTATGCCAGTTAATTCGAGTAATTTACAAATGGATCTTCCAGTAATTAATATAAATTAATTAGGTTCTACTGCATTTGTAATCTGGTAGAATGTGTGCTAACAGAAGTTACTTCCTAGTAACTTCTAGCAAACCATGAATTTAAAATAATAGTAGTACAGGAGAACATTAAGCAGAACACTGTTGCTACAACGTGGATTCCAAGATTATGAACATAATGGAATTCAAACCCCGGTGCTCATATATTTAATTTAACTAATAGAAGAATGCATAGTTTTGGGTCACTGTGTAGTTTATAATAATTTGTTTATGGCTTATAACTCTGCAGGAGTCCTTCGCTGAACATTTGGGCTATACAAATGGTGTCATCAACGGGTAAGTCTTTGAGTTTTTCCTCCTGTTCATAAGGTTATGTTGGAACTAATGTATCATATTATCTTTCTAGAAGGTACACGCTAACAAATTTGAAATGCAGAGGAGGCACAGGGCACATATATAAAGCAAAAGATGACAGAGTTAGAAGTGTTAAATCAGCTTTTTATGACCCTCCATCTCTCTCAGGAGGACAGGCATAGAAGATTGTAAACTGATGTCTTCTGTCACCCATGTTTTGAGATAGCTTGGATACCATCTGAAATTCATTGGAGTCACTCTTCAGAGATAACAGTTGGGGTTTTCTTCTTGTTACTTTTGCAGTCTCCATTTCTCTCTTTACTGTCTTTATTCCAAATTAAATTAGCATTTCTTCCATTATTTGAAATGAAGTAGATTTAAATTTTGTTCTTGACACTTCTTTGTGCAACTGTGTCTAGAAGCAGATGATGTCTAAAGGAAAGGTTGTGTGTCTTCCATCTGACACCCTTCCTGTTCAGATGCTAATGACGCTTCTTTTTTCCTTAACTAACAGACTATTTGCCTCCTTAGCTAGTATACCAGATTGCTTGTCTCCTTAACAGTTTAGTCTTTCACTGATTATGTATGTATAGGTATCAGGAGGCTATGTGTCTTGTGGCCTTAAGTGTCCCACTGCTAATGATAAATTGTGTTTTGAGTGTACAGACCCAAGGTTAGAAAACAGTAATGTGAAATTTATTTTTGTAAAGCGTATCACAGCAGTGATGTTGACTGAGACATCCTGCTTACTATTATTAATTTTCTCAGTTACAACTTCAGTTTCAGTGCCGAGTCTGGTTTTCAGTTCATAGCGTAGAAGACAGAAGAGCAGCTAACCAAAGCCTGCTGAAAATTGTTCAGAACTACTAAGGTTATATGTCTAAAGAGTATATCCTCTGCCAGACTCCTCCCATTATCTCTGTATTCTAGTTCAGTGTGGAATATATCACTTAGATGTAGCACAGTAGTTGGGTGGAAAGGGAATTGTTTCTCACATATGCCTGATGAATAGATCTTAGAGCTACACTAAGTGCCAGTTGAAAGCAAAATTAGCAGGTGTCTTAACTGACAAAATGCTTACCTAACTGAGAAATAATGGCATTTTTTTGGTAAACTATAAACAGAATTAAGTTTCATAAAAGAAGGTGTTGTGTGTGGTTGAAAGTTCACACAGTTTTTGTAATTGAAGAAAAATCCTTTCCAAACAAATTCGCATGGGTGTTTATTTTTTTTATTTTAATAATCATTTTTCTGTCTTTAAAATTGTTAATGTTATTAGTCTTGGTCATCTTAAGTAAATTAATCTTTGTTATACTCTTGGTATGATAATCATTAAAAACTTTCCTAAATTTGGGCTTATTCTGGCTTTTACTGTGCTTTTTCTTTTCAACAGAGCTGAACTTTATCGGGCCTCAGGGAAGTTTGAGCTACTTGATCGTATTCTGCCAAAGTTACGAGCTACTAACCATCGTGTGCTTCTTTTCTGTCAAATGACATCACTCATGACCATTATGGAAGACTACTTTGCCTTTCGAAATTTCCTTTACCTGCGTCTTGATGGTAAGCTAAATGAAAAAAAAAAAAAAAAAGATAAATACTAAGTTAGGAGGTATCATGCTTCATCAGTTTGGGCATGGGGGCCCTGGGTTCCCTTCCTAGTGTCTTCATAGCACACCCGTGCTGTGATGTGATTGTACAGAGGCATAAACAGGTTCAAAAAATTATTTGACAGATCCATGAAGGACAATCTGCAAGGGTATATAACATGAAGTTACGACAGTAGACCCTCAAACAGCAGCTTACTAGAATTTTCCCTGTTCTCACAGATACCCAGCCAGATGTACTTTGCCACTCGGTAGCATTGATCTTAAGTAATTCTCTGTCTCCCTGGCTCTTTCACTGTTTTCTTTCATCTGTTTCACCTCTAAAACATTTGGTCAGGGATTTGTTTTGATGAACACTCAGGTCTTTTCCTGGAATTCAGATTATGTAGAGGTTTGATGTGTAGGGGCTGATCTCTTTTTCAAATAAAGTTTAAAATCCAAGGTCCCAATCAGATCTCAGTAAGTTGCCTGATAGTATTCTCATGATGAGAGATGATAATGCCAGTGTTCTGCCTAGATTCCAGTTGAATTAATTAATTTGTATCTGTTTTAAAGTTTGATCTCTGTTCTCCACAGGATAGCTGACTTTCAGTGACAGTTAAAGTAATACCTGTAGTTTTCCTCCTGAATTTCCCAGAAAAGTCAGTACCTCGATTACCCTATTTGTAGATATGTTTTATTAACTTTGAATGAGAAACATAGTGGAGTAACACTGAAAGGAAGATCACTAAAAATAGCTTATCCCATCTAAGGCTTAAACCTGTTTGAATGAAGTTTACATTTTGGCCTTCTTCCATGTTTATGATCTCTGCCTCATACTGACCATCCTAAATATTGATTATTTTTACTTAATTCATTTGCCTCACACATCACAGTATTACATAGGGCCAGCAACATCTATCAGAATACCTTTTTCATGGAAAATCGATGATACAAGTAAAATACAAACCTGAACAAAGTGAGAGTTTATGGTCCTTTTTGAATATTCTTTTTACAGCATTTTAAGTTGGCTCTTTGCTTCATACTTTATTTGCATGAAAAAGTAATGCTGAAAGTATTCTCATCCTTTACAAATATTAATGAACATAAACTCGAAACACTTATCCTCAAATGTGAAATGGGGTAATGAAACCAAGACACAAATGAGCTGTCTTACTGTGCCACAGGATGTCTTTGTCAAAACTGGCTCAAATACCACACTAGCAAAACCCTTGTTACTCCTCTGGGCTGCAGGTGTTTTAATGTTTTAATGCTTCCATTTAAGAAAGGTTAATAATATTACATTTAAAATTTTTTAAATTACCTTACACCATGTATTTTAAAACTAACTCTTTTTCATGCTGGAATGTCTGTGGCAATACACAGTATGGCAAATACAGCTCCATGTTTTCTTTAAGGTTTTACAGGTAATTTATTAAATTAGTGAGATGAACCGTTTTTTCTGCTTTTTCAGTTTTGTGATCTCAGATACCTTCCATGCTGGAATGTAATATATATGTAGATTCTGTCCAGCTGCCTTATCACATAGAACGTTTTCTACCGAAGTCATGTGCTTCTTAAGAGAAAGGGTTTCTGTGGGCCAGCAGTTCGGCAGTGTGATTGTACTGGGTGAGGCGGCGAAGTTAACTTTCCTCCTAGCAGCCCCCGTAGTGCTGTGCTTTGCATTTGTGGCTAAGTAGGGTTGATAATACCCCAGTCACAATACTCCACTGTTTTGGCTATTGCTGAGCAGTGCTTGCACAGTGTCAAGGCTTTCTGTCCAAACCACCTCTCCACTCCCAAGGCCAGTAGGTTGGGGTTGGGCAGGAGGTTGGGAAAGGGACCCAGCTAGGACAGCTGCCCCAAACGGGCCAAAAGGATGTGCTTAGCAATAAAAGCTGAGGGAAAGGAAGAGGATGCAGGGACTTTCCTCATTATAGCATTCATCTTCCTAAGTAATCATTACAGGTGCCAAGACCTTGCTTTCCAGGAAGTGGCTGGACATCAGCCTGCTGATGGGATGTAGTAATAAATTCCTCTTTTTGCTTTTCTTGCATGCACAGCTTTTGCTTTTATTAAACTGCCTTTATTTCAGCACAGGAGCTTTTTCATCTTATTTTCTTCCCCTATACTATTGAGGAGGGAGAGTGAGAGAGGTTGGGGGATGGTGGGCATCTGTCATTCGGCTGGGATCAACCCACCACAAGAATGGAAAAACTTCTGTACGTATACCGATACCTGAATAAAAAATAGCAGACTTTCTTTGGTTTTCGGTTGCAGACATGTTTTGGCTTCAGTTGCAGACAGAAGTCTTAAAAAGATAGGACAAACTGTAGACTGAGGTGATCCATATAGTCTGTTGTAGAATTACATGAGTTTCATCCAGTCACCAGAGTGTGCAGGGCTTGGTTTTTACTTAGAACTTTGTCTGTCTTTTCACCGTGATTGAATCCCTTGCGTGCTCTCACTTAGCCATTGCACACCGTCACCCTCAACATAGGACATTTTAAGAATTTTCAGTCCTTTTATATTAATTATGGCTCTGGCATTTTGATAAATATCTATATAGGTAACTCGTAAAAATATTTAGATGCTCTTGTGGCCAGAAAGCGTTAATCAAAACTGGAGCTCTCTTCTATTTGTGCATAGGAAGTTGATCTGAGTCATAAAAGGTGTAACAGTGTTAGTCAATGTTTTAAGGTGCACTTTTGGAATGTCAAAAGAAGTACTTTGAAGTGTTATTTAGAACTCCACCCCTTAGATGTGACAGCAGTTGACCAAAACATTTGTGACTAGTGTTTTTTCTGTATTGTGGAAAATGTGGCAGAGGTGGCAAAGAGCAAGTGAGCTGAAATTTCCCTTCCACCTGTACCTTTAGCATCTGACGTTGTATTTATATTATTCTATTATGTTATGTTATATTATATTATTCAGTTCACATCTTTGCTATAGAGTATTTTTTTTTTAACTTCGTTTCAGGCACAACGAAATCAGAGGATCGAGCTGCTCTGTTGAAGAAGTTCAATGAACCTGGGTCACAATACTTTATCTTCTTGCTGAGTACAAGGGCTGGAGGGCTAGGCTTAAATCTCCAGGCTGCTGACACTGTCATAATCTTTGATAGTGACTGGAATCCTCACCAGGTTACTTTTATTTACTTATCTCCATGAAATGTGCAAAGAATTCTTTGTGTTGCTTCTTTAAATTGGTGATTTAGCCTGGGATGAAAAGAAAATAGATCCAGGTAAGTCATAAAATGCTGCATCGAGAGGAATTAGTGAGGCAAACTGCTACCATCAGGATATATTTTGACTTGAATCAGTGGAGTAATTCTGTGTCTGTGTATATATTTTATCTGAGTCTCAGGGAATCCTCAGAGCAAGGGACCTTGTAGACCTGCTTCATTTGTATAACTTCACTCATTCTTTGACCCTTAGGAGATTAATAAATACCTCCCCATTCTGAGTCTTTGGTAGATAGGTTGCACTATTTTAATAAAGGCTGTTCAGAGCACTGTCTCAGGAAATTAGTGGTTGTATGAGTGCAACAGTCTTAGCCTGAGACACTGAACTTATATTATACTGTTGGTGTGGGTGGGTAGTAATGAGTACAGATCACCAGGAAAAGATGATGTCAAACTACTTTGGCATATTTAGAAAGCCAGAAGAGGTAACTGAAGTCTGTCTTTGTCACATAGTGCCCTTGTATTTTTTTAAGAATATACGTTAGATAACAGTGGAAGTACATAGCTGTGTGTGTTTGACACACACAACGCTTAACAATCCTTTCAGTGAAGAAATTTTTCCTAATACCCAATCTAAATTTACCCTGGTGAAACTTGAGGCTGATTCCTCTTGTCCTGTCGCTTGTAACTTGGAGAAGAGATCAATACCCACCTGGCGGTAAGGTCTCCCCTGAGCCTTCTTTTCAGTGCATGCAATGTCTTTTCTGCAGATGGGAATGATATTTTCATTTTAATGAGCAGTGTGCTGAAAGGGCATAACTGGGAGTGGGAGGGACAGCACTTCCAGAAATAAAACTTCCTGTTTCTTCACTTTACCATTTTCCTTTGCCTCTAAGAATGACTGTATGAAAAATTCATATTGTAGCTCTAACTTTCCTGTTAGTGCAGACTTCAGATACACCTCTAGGTTGCAGCAGCTGCATGGTATGTAGTTCTTAGGAAGAAAATTTTGGGAGGGAACAACTAACAGCGCTAGCAAAAGCAGGGTGCTGGACTGAAAAATCAAACTCATTTCCCATTTTCTTTTTTTTTCTTTACATTAAGAAATTTATATGTTGTGAGGTAGCACAAAACTGTGATAGCATTTTGAGGTTAGGTGCCCTTCATTATCTGACTGTGCTGAAGTAGTCATCATACGTAGGAGTTAATGGATTTCTCTTTTCCCCAAAGAGAATAGATAAGATTTTGAATTAATCGAAGAAATCCTTTACCTATGATCTACAGTGTACTTTTTATTTCCACCATTTATAAGTGTGATCAACAGTCCAAAAAAAAGATACATTGATTCACAGTTGTGTATATATGAACTTTCAGTCAGGAAGATTGTATATTTAAGCTGTTTTAACACAAATATTTGAAGTTCAAAGATTATTCAGTAGATCAACTAAATTTTAATGAACAGTTTAAGAATTAACAATGGCCTTTAGGTAAGTTTGTATGGGATTTTTCCGAATAACTTTTTTGCTTGCTTTTCCTGCAGTCAAGAGGGATTTTACTGTAGGGTTCATTATGGCTTGGAAGGCACAAGCTTTGAATAGAAGGGTTAAAAATAGATACATCAGCCCTTCTCAGTCACTGCACACGCTTTCAAGAAGTTTTTGGCTTACTGCATTTACACTGTACAGAGCACATCCATACTTTTTCCTTTCAGTTTTCCCCCTACATGGGTCTGACTAAATTTTGGGAAAGAAAACAATGAGGAATGAACCATGTGAATTGTGATGCACTGTTGTTCGAGTACTTCCTTTTTATACCAAAAAGAATTCAGCATTATAATGTCCTTTAAGCAGAAAATTATTTCAGTAGCACATTTACAATATAAATCACTCTGTGTTCTTTGCCAAATAGGATTTGCAGGCCCAAGATAGAGCTCATCGAATTGGTCAGCAAAATGAAGTTCGAGTCCTGCGTCTGTGTACTGTGAACAGTGTGGAAGAGAAGATACTTGCTGCTGCAAAGTATAAGCTGAATGTAGATCAGAAAGTTATTCAGGCTGGAATGTTTGACCAGAAATCCTCAAGCCATGAAAGGAGAGCCTTTTTACAGGCTATATTGGAGCATGAAGAAGAAAATGAGGTGAAGTAGTTAGAAGTAATCAGTAAGAAGATGTTTGAGGAAGTAGTCATTTTTTTCATGTTACAAAGATTGTCATCTCCTTTGCAATTAGAAATGTCATCATATTTTTACCATCCAGTCAGAGAAACAGTTTCATTTTTCTCTCTTTTTTTTTTTTTTTGATCACAGCAGTAGGTTTTCATGTAATGGTTATGATTAAATCCTAGTGTAGAATTAGGCATTGTAACTTAAACCTCTTCCACTCATCCATTAATTCTGGCAAAAAGAAGTATTCAAACAATTTTTTTCCCCAAAAATAGATGATAAAACAGTTCCTAAATCCAGTTTATATTTCAGACTGGGTAATCTGGTTTTCAGACATACTGTACAACAATGATTCAGACTAACCACAGATGATGCAGACACTGTTGTTGACACAGACTTCTGCTGTGGGATCCTTTACTTTTTTCAGGACACAAGCTGCTCTGTTTGAGATGATAGAAGCATGTGAAACTGAGGATCACATTCTTCACTGATCACAAAAGAAGGGATATATGCTCTTTTTTTTCTGTGTGTGTGTAACTATGTATCATCCTTTCCTTGAATGTTGAAGGAGCATTACTGCAAGTTAGAATTAGCTCTCATCATTTTCTCAGTTGCTTTTTTCATGTTCAAATTTAATTTAGCTGTACTTTCAGGTACAGAGGTTTTGTTGGGAGTTTTATTAATAAGAACCGTACTTTTTCCTGAGGCAGACAAATCTTTCCAGTGGAGGGAAGATGTGTGCATTTAGATAAAGGCCTTTTTCTGTTTATTTTTGGGAAAAAAGAAAGCTATAGAAGGTTAGGTTTTTTGGGTGCTATATGCAGCATTCTATACCTCCACTTCACTGAGCATGAAGCACGAATTTTTATGAAAAATTCTCAGTCTTCAGCATACTGTAACATAGGTTCAGTACACCCTGTGTAGGAACCAGTCTGGAGTTGTATTTTTTGATTGACCTGTTACCAGATTTGAAGTGCCATGTGCTTTCAAATAATTCAAGTATGGAAACTGTACGTGGTAGTCTCTGTGTTAAAATGGTTCTCATAGCTGTTCAGCTTTAGCATTCTTTGTTGAATTCCACAGTTCTAAATTGCTTTTCCAAGGACTGTTGCTGGTTTTATGAAATAATTTTGTCTGAAGTCAGAGGTTCATATCTCAATCTGTAACCAAATAATAATCAAAAGAGGAATACAGCAGCAATTTTCCAGTGGAATTACATGGTTATTGGTTTTGGTTATTGTTTTTTTTTTCATTTAACAAGGACTTTTTCGTTCTCCTTGCTTTGACAGCAAAGATCTTGTAATGCAGAATGGTGTTTCTGAGCGAGTACTACAGAACAGCAGGGCGGAAATGCATATATTTTAACAAGCACTAACTGTGCTTCTGACCCAGGAAAACCACAACCCAAAATTTCCTGGTTGCATATTTGCTCATTTCCTCTTCTCAATTTATGAAGGTGGTAGTAAGTTCCGATTGTCTCTATTTATGTCTGTTTTGTGTTACTTCTGAATTGCTGAACACTTAAAAAGTTTTAGTTTAATTTTGAGTGTTCCACACACCTTTTGACAGAAGGGAGGTCAGTGCAACACTGACCTGATGGAGGCTGTTACTCAAATTGGTGTGTAGCTTCTTCTAATTCCTTTGTCCATCTGTGTAACCAGGAGGAAGATGAAGTTCCTGATGATGAGACTCTGAATCAGATGATTGCTCGACGTGAGGAGGAGTTTGATCTCTTTATGGTAAGGATCATAAGTAGAAAACCTTCTCTAGTGTTTTTAACAAAGGCCTCAGCCTTTTCTCATTTAAATGTTTGGAGAACTTTGTGAAGGATTAGGCTTTGTTTACTTGCATTGCTTATCTGAGGAAAGAAGGATAGTCTACTTAAATATAGTTGCTCACATGACAGAAGGGCTTCAGAGAGATCCTTGTGGACAGTATAGTGGAACAGTGCCGATCTGGAGTAATAGTCTGGCACGTCACAAGAAATACACATTGCAAAACCGATTAGTCACAGTTTGGTTTACTAACTCTACAACATAATTCTGTTTTTCAATGTACCTTCCAACTTTTGGACTGTGATATTGGCAGGGACAACTACAGGAACTTAGCAAGATAGTATATCAAGTGGAAGAGTGGCCTTTCAAGGACGGCCTCTTACCAGAATGGGTATCAGGACTCTAGTTGTACTACCACGGTTTATCTCCTTGAACCCAAAATGGCAATGAAACAGCAAATGAATGTATAAATTACTGGTTGTGCACTGAGTGGCTTGGCTGGTGTTTTGGTTTGTGGGGGTTTTTGTGTGTGTGTGTGTGTTGGGTTTTTTTGGGTGTTTTTTTGTTTTGTTTTGTTTTTTAAGGACTGTTCTAGTTATAATTTTCGAAGTTTAAGATGACCTTTCACAGTTAACAGTACAGCATTGCTTCTTGTTTTTTCTCAACTGGAAGTTTTAGGCCTTGAGTATGCCAACACTTAAGTTCTTCACTTACGTGTAAGCACTGGACTTTTTTATTTCCAGTGTTTAGGCCTCACTGAAGACAGTGAAAATACAATTACTTTATTAGTTACAGTAAAATAAGGTAGATCTGGTTTGGAAATACATGTTTTGGTAAGACATGGGAAGATAGGACCAGATGTTTCCCAGATATAAAAGTGGTTTGAGTACTATTCTAAGAAAAAACAAGTGGCTGTTTGTATCTCTTACATCTCAGATTAACTGAGAGTGTCTTTAATTTTCCTTCCCAATCACTTTGATTTCAGAAAACAGCTAGTAAAATGTATTACCTTAGTGTTCAGTCTTTGTCTTAGAGATAGAACCATGGTCATCAGGGAAAAAAATGGAAGTTTCAGCACTGACTTCATATACTTAATGTCATTATAATATGATGTCCCTTACTTCACTGAAGTTCTCTGCTAAATAATAGAGAAATCTATCCTATCCCATTTGGGCCTTCTCTCAATGCAACATGCTGGTTGCCAAGTTAGCAATAAATGAAGCCACATGTCTGGCTTGAATGAAACATTTTTTTGAAATTAATACAGATTTAATGAGATGTTCTTTAAAAGCTGAAATAGGAAGCACATTCATCATTATCTGAGGTGGTGAAGGATGGGGAAAACCCACGTGTTTTTATAGTTGATTCTTGAATGTAGATGGATCTGCAGACACACATCTTACATTCTGCTTTTCACTGAGTTTAGAAATAAGATAGAGCGCCAGACACAGTGATGAGGACCACCTGTAAGATTCTGTGCCTGAAGTAGTGTTTTGGGAATGTTTGTATTTGGGAAGTGCCAAGATAAGAGAGGATTCAGTGTATTCAACAATGCCATCATTAAGCCTAAGTTAGTACATTGGACTGGATTTGAGCTGCCCGTATTGATAGATAATGCCTCTGAATTTATGCATGTCTGTGTCTTGGCTAAGGCTGTAAAAGGATAATAGGTCTAGTTGGCATCCTGCGTAAGTGCAGCATTGTGCATTTATGCACACGAGGGAGGGGTTTGCACATAATTAACACTGCTTTTTACAAATGTTTACTGGCCAAGGCAGTAGCCTGTTCTGATGCTACAGCCAGTTCTGGTGCCAGCCTGTTTATGATAGTTTTTGAAAAATGAATATTAAATGCTTGGTGGCCACCCATTTGTTTTGTCTGCTTAGCAATTGATTACTGAATGTTTAAGTACTCTTTGACTCTTCAAAAGGCCTATTTGAAAGTATTGTGGAAGGGATAAACTTGTGCAATACTTGGTTTATAGTTTTAAATATCATTAGATAGAGAGGAATTTCCATGCTTCACTTAATATTTTCCCTTAAAACTGTCTTGTCCTTTCCCAACTGCCATTGCAGCGCATGGACATGGACCGTCGCAGGGAGGATGCCAGAAACCCCAAGCGTAAGCCCCGCTTGATGGAGGAGGATGAATTACCGTCCTGGATTATTAAGGATGATGCTGAAGTTGAAAGGCTTACATGTGAAGAAGAAGAAGAGAAAATATTTGGAAGAGGATCCCGTCAGCGTAGGGATGTGGACTACAGTGATGCTCTCACAGAGAAACAATGGCTGCGGGTAGGTTGTCCCATTTGAAGGGTGATGGTGGAGGTTTACAGTTAAAATTCATTCATTTCTGGTGGGATTTTTTTTTTTTCCTTTTGAAGACTGCATAGGTACACCAGAAAGAGCACGCTGTACTAATTAAGGCCTAAATGTTCTTACTGTCCAGATGTTGCTGCTGTGTTGAAGGCCTAAGTAAGTTTGAAGCTGCATTGATGAAACCTAAAATCAGTGTTACTAAATGCTGAATAAAGGATTATGGTAGCTTTCTAGTGCAACTGTTCTGTTGCTACAGATCCTGACATATTTCTTACATCTTTAGACACTTCTGTGTTGTCTTTAAGATATATGAAGAATTCTTTTATGGTAGAGAAGCCCAGTGATTAGTGTATATTACAGCTTTCTGTGCTGCAGAAGTGTAATTTTATTAATTTTTTTAAATATATGCCTTTAACCCTTTTAAGAATTTGAAACTTCCACATGTCTTCTTTCTCTCATGCTGTTTCATTTCCAAGTCCTGAGCATTTCTTGGCTCCACTGAGATCAAATACCTTGATAAATGTTGTAAGAATTGAAGACCTGAAAGTAAAGATTCTAAACTTAACTCACACCAAATCTGTGGTTTTGTTTTACTTGAGGATTCTTGCTGCTTTTCTGCAAAATGCACATCTAATGAATTCTAATGCATGTGCCTTTTCAGAATGGTAGTAACAGGGGTGGTAAGGAGGTGAGGATTGATCGTTGGAAAGTCTTTTCAAAACCAGGAAATTTGTTAAAGTTATGATTTCCAAAAGATAACAGTTGTGCAAAACTTCGACAGAGTTAAGTTTGATGGTAGAATAATTACAGACTGAAAGCCAACATGACTGTATATTGTAGTTTTTGTGTGTAATTTGCTAAAGGTGGGTAGAAACCTACCTTACCTACCTACGAATGTGATGTTTGTGAGAGTGCATTGTGCAATACTGTGCTAAGAGCTAATCCGTATGCTGCTGCTGGGTGTGAAGCTTCGAGGAGCAAAGGTTTGATACACATCAGCTGTAAATCTAAGCAAGTTTATGAAACTATAGGAGTTTGATACTTGACATTTTCAAGTAGTCAGTAGAGAAAAAACACCTAGGAACATAAACACCCATCTGGATTCTCAAACATGCACCCTTTCCTGTGGTGGAACTGCATGCAGTATAGGGTACATCTAGTCAAGGTCCTTTTTAGCTAATTATTTTTAGATAGAATACTGTGGCTATTGAAAGATACAGTTTAGCTTCCACTTACATGCTTTGTGTCTTGAGTTGTCTCTGACATTTAAATGCTTTAATGTCAAAAACGGAAGCCCTAAGAAAACCAGGTAGTGCAATTTCTTACTCAGGGAGTAATCAGACAGTCCTGTGTCATTTGTAATAGATGTTCATCTGATCTGTTCTTCAACACCTTCCCTAGCAGTGAACTTAGAAGTCCAGAATGGAATGTATTTAGCTGTTTGGCTTTCCCTTTTATTTTATTTTAATTTTCTTGTTGGATTTTAAGCCAATTACTTCTTCTTCTAAACACTCTGGTCATGCAGAATAGGCTGCTACCTTTCTTCTTTTCAGCATTTCTTTGTGTCATAGAAGAGTTGTTTCCGTGTTCAGTCAATTCTTAAGGTTACCAACCACTGCTCATTCAGTCTTTTCCCATAGTTTCTGCTTTCTAAATCTCTTGATTGTTTTCACTGATTTCCCCTAGCTGTTCTGTGTGTGACCAGTTTCTTTCTGCAAGTTTGGTCAAAAGCTAGACATCAAAATTCCACGTGCAGCCTCATTTGAATAAAGATTAGTTCTTATGCATAACTTTTAGGATACTTACACCTCACAATCTGATATTTTCATTGTCTTAACGGTAAAGGTACTGACTTGTATTAAATTTTTGATGCAGTATAAGCCCTTAATCCATTTCTGTGTATCTGCTTCCTTGCCAATTTTTCAGCATAATGTTTTATATCGTCAATCTTTCCTTCCTAGTGTGCGGGTTTAGTCGGGACAGACTTAATTATATTCACAGTAGCTAGTATGAGGATTTTTGTGAGTGTATGTTTTGGATTTATGCTGAGAAGCGTATTGATAACACTGGTGTTTTGGTTGTTGCTATAGAGTGTTTGTACCAATTCAAGGAC